>NC_059212.1:8886960-8914460 GCF_020615455.1 Coregonus clupeaformis | reverse complement strand
TAGCAGTCAAGAGCATTAGGCCAGTAACCAAAAGATTGCTGGTTGGAATCCTCGAGCCGACTAGTTGAAAACTCTGCCGATGTGCCCTTGAGCAAGGCACTTAACCCTAATTGCTCCTGTAAGCCGCTCTGGATAAGGGCGTCTTCTATTTATTTTTATATTTAGAAAATATAAATTGTAAGTGGCTCGTTTCAGATCTTGTTCTTGATACTATGTCTTGTTTTGAGGTGTTTTGACTGATGTCGGGTCTATGCTAATATTGTTAATGTCATGCGACGTGTATGCGGTCAGCGAAGTCAAACGCAGGACACAGAGCGGCTGGCAACGTACTTTTACTGAACACAGTAAAAATAAAGTACAAAAACAACAAACCTCCAAACAGGGAGGAAAACACAATAACCCGAACACTAAAGCAACTGCCGGAATGACAAAGAACAATCACACACAATAACCAATGAGAGACAGGGTTAATATAGGGAATACAATACAACATAATGGGAAACAGGTGTAAACAATAAAGACCAAACAAGACAAACACCGAAACATCGATCGGCAGTAGCTAGTACTCCGGGGATGACGAACGCCGAAGCCTGCCCGAGCAAGGAGGAGGAGCAGCCTCGGCTGAATCCGTGACAGTACCCCCCCCTTGACGCGCGGCTCCAGCCGTGCGCCGACCCCGGCCTCGGGGACGGCCAGGAGGACGCGGAGCAGGGCGAGTCGGATGACTCCGGTGGAAATCCCTCAATAGGGAGGGATCTAGGATGTCCCTCCTAGGGACCCAGCACCGTTCCTCCGGACCGTACCCCTCCCACTCCACGAGATACTGCAGACCCCCCTTCCGACGCCTCGAATCCAAGATGGAACGGACTGAGTACGCCGGAGCCCCCTCGATGTCTAGTGGGGGCAGAGGAGCCTCTCGTACCTCATTCTCCTGGAGTGGACCAGCAACCACCGGCCTGAGGAGAGACACATGGAACGAGGGGTTAATGCGGTAATTAATGGGCAGCTGTAACCTATAACATACCTCGTTCAATCTCCTCAGGACTTTAAATGGCCCCACAAACCGCCGACCCAGCTTCCGGCAGGGCAGGCGAAGCCCGCTGCAGATGGACATGCGTTCCATGTTTCCTCCGAGCGCCGAAACCACTCATCCACCACAGGGGCTTCGATCTGGCTCTGATGCCAGGGTGCCAGGACCGGCTGATAACCCAGCACACACTGAAAAGGCGTAAGATTAGTGGAGGAGTGGCGGAGTGAGTTTTGGGCTATCTCTGCCCAGGGGATATACCCCGACCACTCCTCCTGCCGGTCCTGGCAATAGGACCTCAGAAACCTACCCACATCCTGGTTTACTCTCTCCACCTGCCCATTACTCTCAGGGTGAAAACCTGAGGTAAGGCTAATCGAGACCCCCAGACATTCCATAAACGCCCTCCAGACTCTAGAGGTGAACTGGGGACCCCGATCAGACACTATATCCTCAGGCACCCCGTAGTGCCGGAAGACGTGAGTAAACAGGGCGTCGGCAGTTTGTAGGGCTGTAGGGAGACCTGGCATAGGAATGAGACGGCAGGCCTTAGAAAACCGATCCACAACGACCAAGATCGTAGTGCTCCCCTGGGAGGGGGGAAGGTCCGTGACCTATCTACCGATAGGTGAGACCACGGCCGTTGTGGAACGGGTAGGGGTTGTAACTTCCCTCTGGGCAGGTGTCTAGGCACCTTACACTGGGCGCACACCGAGCAGGAGGAAACGTAAACCCTCACGTCCCTAGCTAAAGTGGGCCACCAGTACTTCTCACTAAGGCAGTGCACTGTCCGACCAATACCAGGATGACCAGAGGAGGGTGACGTGTGAGCCCAATATATCAGTCGATCACGAACCTCGAGCGGCACGTACTTCCATCCCTCTGGACACTGTGGGGGAATAGGGTCGGCACGTAACGCCCGCTCGATGTCCGCATCGACCTCCCACACCACCGGTGCCACCAGACAAGACTCCGGAAGTATGGGAGTGGGCTCAATGGACCTCTCCTCTGTGTCATATCGTCGGGACAGGGCGTCTGCCTCAGCGTTTTGTGACCCTGGTCTATAGGTGAGCTTAAATACAAATCTGGTAAGAAACATGGCCCACCTAGCCTGGCGAGGGTTCAGTCTCCTCGCTGCCCGGATGTACTCCAGGTTACGATGGTCAGTCAGAATGAGAAAAGGGTGGTTAGCCCCCTCAAGCCAATGCCTCCACACCTTCAGGGCTTGAACCACCGCTAGCAGCTCCCTGTCCCCCACGTCATAATTGCGCTCCGCCGGACTGAGCTTCTTAGAATAGAAAGCACAGGGGCAGAGTTTTGGTGGCGTACCCGAGCGCTGAGACAGGATAGCACCGATCCCCGCCTCGGACGCATCTACCTCAACTTGGAACGCCAAAGAGGGATCCGGATGTGCCAGCACCAGAGCCGAGGTGAACAGGTCCTTCAGATGTCTAAACGCCCTGTCCGCCTCAGCCGACCACTGCAGACGCACCGGGCCCCCCTTTAGCAGGGAGGTGATGGGAGCTGCTACCTGTCCAAAGCCCCGGATAAACCTCCGGTAGTAATTGGCAAAACCCAAGAACCGCTGCACCTCCTTCACCGTGGTGGGAGTCTGCCAATTACGCACGGCTGAAACGCGGTCAATCTCCATCTCCACCCCTGACGCGGAAAACCGATGTCCCAGGAAGGAGATGGACTCCTGGAAGAACAGACATTTCTCCGCCTTCGCATACAGGTCATGCTCCAACAGTCTACCAAGCACCCGACGCACCAGGGACACATGCTCGGCTCGTGTAGCGGAGTATATTAGAATGTCATCAATATACACCACTACACCCTGTCCATGCAAATCCCGGAAAATCTCGTCCACAAACGATTGGAAGACTGAAGGAGCATTCATTATACCGTATGGCATGACGAGGTACTCATAGTGACCCGAGGTGGTACTGAATGCTGTCTTCCACTCATCTCCCTCCCTAATGCGCACCAGGTTGTACGCGCTCCTGAGATCCAATTTTGTGAAGAATCACGCCCTGTGTAATGACTCCGTCATACTAGCAATCAGAGGGAGAGGATAGCTGTATTTGATTGTAATCTGATTGAGACCACGGTAATCAATACACGGGCGTAAACCCCCATCCTTCTTCCTCACAAAAAAGAAACTCGAGGACGCAGGGGAAGTGGACGAGCGTATGTATCCCTGTCTCAGAGATTCGGTGACGTATGTCTCCATAGCCGCCGTCTCCTCCTGAGACAGAGGATACACATGACTACGAGGAAGCGCAGCGCCTACCTGGAGGTCTATCGCACAATCCCCCTGTCAATGAGGTGGTAATTGAGTCGCCTTCTTTTTACAGAAGGCGAGTGCCAAATCGGCATACTCAGGAGGAATGTGCATGGTGGGAACTTGGTTCGGGCTTTCCACCGTCGTTGCCCCTATGGAAACACCTACACACCGCCCCACACACTGATCAGACCATCCCTTGAGAGCCCTCTGTTGCCATGAAATGTTGGGGTCATGAGACGTCAACCAGGGAAGCCCCAACACCACGGGAAACGCAGGAGAATCAATCAAATATAACCGTATAATCTCCTCATGGCCCTCCTGCGTCTTCATCTTAAGTGGCGCTGTGACCTCCCTAATCAATCCCGACCCCAAAGGGCGGCTATCTAGGGCATGGATGGGGAAGGGCACATCAACTGGTACAATAGGAATCCCTAACTTATACGTGAACCGGCGATCGATAATAATAATATAATAATATGCCATTTAGCAGACGCTTTTATCCAAAGCGACTTACAGTCATGCGTGCATACATTTTATTTGTGTATGGGTGGTCCCGGGGATCGAACCCACTACCTTGGCGTTACAAGCGCCGTGCTCTACCAGCTGAGCTACAGAGGACCACAATTCAGCTGCGCCTGAATCTACTAGCGCCTTATGCTGGGAGTGAGGAGAAACCTAGGGAAACACAACTTTAATACACATATGCGCAACAGAGAGCTCTGGGTGAGTTGGGTGCTTACTCACCAGGAATGACTCATCAGTGCGCTGCCTGCTGCCTCGATTCTTAGGAGACCCTCCCCAGCACCGAACCGCAGTGTGTCCTCTACGGCCACAGTTGGTGCAGGGGACGGCCTCTCTCCTGGTCTCTCTCCTGGTCTCCCTAGCACCAGCACACCCGAGCTCCATAGGGCTCGGCTCGGAAGTGCTGGGGGATGGAATGGACGGCCCCAACTCCGGACATCCGCGGGTAGCCAACAGGGTATCTAGGCGAATCGACATGTCCACCAGCTGATCGAAGCTTAGGTTGGTGTCCCTGCAGGCCAATTCCCGACGCACGTCCTCCCTCAGGCTACACCTGTAGTGGTCGATGAGGGCCCTCTCATTCCACCCCGCGTTGGCAGCCAGAGTCCGGAAGTCCAGTGCGAACTCCTGCGCGCTCCTCTTCCCCTGTCTGAGGTGGAACAGACGCTCACCCGCCGCCTTCCCCTCTGGGGGATGATCGAACACCGCCCTGAAGCGGCGGGTGAACTCTGCATAGTTGACTGTAGCGGCATCTATTCCCCCCCACTCTGCGTTGGCCCACTCCAGCGCCTTGCCGGACAGACAGGAGATGAGGGCGGACACGCTCTCGTATCCCGAGGGCACCGGGTGGATGGTTGCCAGGTAGAGTTCCACTTGGAGCAGGAAACCCTGACACCCGGCCGCTGTGCCATCATAAGCCCTCGGGAGCGAGAGCCGAATCCCACTGGACCCCGGAGGTGAAGCGATAGGTATAGCTGATGGTGGTGGTATCGTTGGAGGAGGTGTGGGCAAACCTCCTCTTTCCCATCGCTCCATGGTGTTCACCACCCGTTCCATGGCGGTGCCGAGAGCCTGGGTCATGGCCGCTTGTTGTGCTACGCGCTCCTCCATTGATCAAGCTGGCACCGCCGCTCCTGCTGACTCCATGTCTAGGTGTGTGATTCTGTCACGCGACGTGTATGCGGTCAGCGAAGTCAAACGCAGGACACAGAGCGGCTGGCAACGTACTTTTACTGAACACAGTAAAAATAAAGTACAAAAACAACAAACCTCCAAACAGGGAGGAAAACACAATAACCCGAACACCAAAGCAACTGCCGGAATGACAAAGAACAATCACACACAATAACCAATGAGAGACAGGGGTTAATATAGGGAATACAATACAACATAATGGGAAACATGTGTAAACAATAAAGACCAAACAAGACAAACACCGAAACATCGATCGGCAGTAGCTAGTACTCCGGGGATGACGAACGCCGAAGCCTGCCCGAGCAAGGAGGAGGAGCAGCCTCGGCTGAATCCGTGACAGTTAACATTTGCTAGCTAGCTAACCAACAACTGTAATGATGTATTTGAGAGACAAATGCACATTGTGCAACTTTATTTATGTTTTCAGTATATATAGTTGACATGTTATCAACAATCTAAGCCAACCCTGTCTGTTTTTGTCCTGTAGTTGCCCATCCATGGGCCCTGGCCCTTCGGGACGTCGTCACTGTTATTCAGAAAAGAAAAAGAAACACACACATACACACACACTCACACACACGCACGCTCACACACACACAGCTGAAGGTAGAACTCTCTGTATTTTGCGACTGCAACCATTCTGAAGTTGAACAGTGTTTGTCGTCAGTTCCATGCTGTTGCCATGACGCTGTGTGTTTCCTGTTTATCTTCAGGATTCTATCTTTAGAAAGCCTGTTTAAGTGTGAGTTAAATAGACAGTGTGTGGGTGAGAGAGAGAGATGGGGGGAGGAGCAGTATACAGAGAAGAAGAGCGGGTGGAGAGAGAGAGAGAGAGAGAGGGAGAGAGAGAGAGAGAGAGAGAGAGAGAGAGAGAGAGAGAGAGAGAGAGAGAGAGAGAGAGAGAGAGAGAGAGAGAGAGAGAGAGAGAGAGAGAGAGAGAGAGAGAGAGAGTGAGAGAGAGAGAGTGAGAGGGGATAGACAGATGTTTTCATTATGCGTCTTTTGTGTTTTGGCTCTAATCCCTCAGGGCTACTTTTCAATGGCGATATATATAAAACATTGAGAGTGTTTCAAAAGGAGATTGAGAGACGTGTTTGTTAATGGCCAGAGAGATAAAGGAGAGTGAGATATGTGTTTGTTAATGGCCAGAGAGATAAAGGACAGTGACAGATGTGTTTGTTAAAGGCCAGAGACATAAAGCCATGTGTAGTACAACAGTACTGCTGCTCTGTTGTCATGAATTAGTGGGTTGGAGTTATCATGCTGTGAAACACAGGGGTGTGTATCTAGCTCCCCCATCTCCAGTCAGACTAGTGAAGCAGGGAGACAGAGAGAGCTTCCTCACTGCAGTGGATTAGCTGCTAATGCTGACGCCTCGCTTTCCCTTTCATTTCAATACACTCCTCTTCTCCTCTCTAGTCTTCTTATCTTGTCTTATCTTGTCGTATCTTCTCTTCTCCTCTCTCTCCTCTCCCTCCTCTCCTCTCCCCTCTCCTCTCCTCCTTTCTCCTCTCCTCTCCTCTCCTCTCCTCTCCTCTCCTCTCCTCTCCTCTCCTCTCCTCTCCTCTCCTCTCCTCTCCTCTCCTCTCCTCTCCTCTCCTCTTAATAACAGTGAATAACAGGGTAGTATTCTCTGTTGCTGATGCTCTGCCTAAAGCCTAAAGCTCTCCCATCAGACTATCATAGTGTCACTGGCTGAACTGGCCAGCAGTATCAGCAGAGGGTAACAGTGGCCAGCAGCATCAGTACAGGGTAACAGTGGTCAGCAGCATCAGTACAGGGTAACAGTGGTCAGCAGCATCAGCAGAGGGTAACAGTGGTCAGCAGCATCAGTACAGGGTAACAGTGGTCAGCAGCATCAGCAGAGGGTAACAGTGGCCAGCAGCATCAGCAGAGGATAACAGTGGCCAGCAGCATCAGTAGAGGGTAAAACTGGCCAGCAGCATCAGTAGATGATAACAGTGGCCAGCAGCATCAGTAGAGGGTAACAGTGGCCAAGTCACTTTAGGCCAACCTGAGCTGGTCTAATCACATGACGCAACTGGACTCATTATGAACTACATGAGTCAGCAGTTAGCAGACAGAGAGCAGAGCAGGACTCACAGATGAGGGATAACACACACTTTACTGCTCTGCTCAGGCGCGTTAATTTAATCACGCAGTGGACCGCTGTGCAGTTGATGCGCATCTCCGTGACCTCAAACGTCACACACACCTCACACATGCACAACTCACCTAACACACAGTCTTCAGACCTTACACACAGTCTTCAGACGTATTTTGATTCCTCCATGTAGGTGTATGAGTCAGATTCAGACTTTGCAGAAAGGTAAGAACTAAGCATCACTGATGATATTCATCAAAGGCTGTAAGTCACAATGCTGACACAGTGAAGGGGTCGTAGCATCCTCTCTTTCTCTGAATCACTCTTCCCCTGAATATCTTATAGCTTAATGAATCATTTTTACACAAGACAGACTCTCAGTAAGAAAATAGCCAGTGAGTTGGTTCTCTCTTTCTCCATTAGAGAGTTCCCCTCTGCTCAGCTATGGGGAAGTACATTTCCAACTTGACTTGATGTCAGGAGTTGCTATGGTAGGTGTGGTGTGGAATCAGGCGCAGGAGGCGGAAGTAAAGTCCAACAAAAATACTTTAGTAGATATCACAATAAATATCCAAAACCAGCCCGGAGGCGAGAAAAGCGCGCACAGGCGTATACAAACGGGCGCAATCAACAAGTGCGTAATCTACTCCTAAAACACAAACAAGGAGGAAAGCACAAAATAGCGCACCAAAATACATGCAGCGCAGCAACACGACATGGAACAATTACACACAACACCTAACTAACAACAAGGAAACTAAATAGGGTGCTAATTGAGACATAACACAAAACAGGTGTGACAAACAGACAAAACCAATCAAACAAGAAACATAGAGCGGTGGCAGCTAGTACTCCGGAGACGACGACCGCCGAAACCTGCCCGAACAAGGAGGAGGGGCCGCCTCGGCCGAAACCGTGACAGTACCCCCCCCTTGACGCGCGGCTCCAGCCGTGCGCCGCCCCCGGCCTCGGGGACGACCAGGAGGACGCGGAGCAGGGCGCGTAGGATGACCACGATGGAATTCGGTCAGCAGGGACGGATCCAGAATGTCCCTCCTCGGCACCCAGCACCGCTCCTCCGGACCGTACCCCTCCCACTCCACGAGATATTGGAGACCCCCCATCCGGCGTCTCGAATCCAGGATGGTCCGAACAGTGTACGCCGGAGCCCCCTCGATGTCCAACGGGGGGCGGAGGAGTCTCCTCAATCTCAAAGTCCTGGAGTGGACCAGCTACCACCGGCCTGAGGAGAGACACATGGAACGAGGGGTTAATATTCTTGTAATCAATGGGCAGTTGTAACCTGTAACACACCTCGTTCAATCTCCTCAGGACTTTAAAAGGCCCCACAAACCGCCGACCCAGCTTCCGGCAGGGCAGGCGGAGGGGCAGGTTTCTGGTTGAGAGCCAGACTCGATCTCCAGGTGCGTACACTGGCCCCTCACTGCGGTGTAGGTCGGGCGCTCGTCTTCTGTCGACGGATGGCTCGCTGCAGATGGACGTGTGCAGCGTTCCACGTCTCCTCCGAGCGCCGCACCCACTCATCCACAGCAGGGGCCTCGATCTGGCTCTCATGCCAAGGTGCCAGAACCGGCTGGTACCCTAACACACACTGAAAAGGGGTTAGTCTCGTGGAGGAGTGGCGGAGAGAGTTCTGTGCCATCTCGGCCCAGGGCACATATCTCGCCCACTCCTCCGGCCGGCCCTGACAATATGACCTCAGAAACCTACCCACATCCTGGTTGACTCGTTCGACCTGCCCATTACTCTCCGGGTGGTAACCCGAGGTAAGGCTCACCGAGACCCCCAACCGTTCCATAAAGGCTCTCCAGACTCTGGAGGTAAACTGGGGGGCCTCGATCGGACACTATATCCTCGGGTACCCCGTAATGCCGGAAGACGTGAGTAAATAGAGCCTCAGCGGTCTGTAGGGCAGTAGGAAGACCCGGCATGGGAAGGAGACGACAGGCCTTCGAGAACCGATCCACAACGACCAGAATGGTGGTATTCCCTTGTGAGGAGGGAAGGTCGGTAACAAAATCCACCGAGAGGTGAGACCAGGGTCGTTGTGGAACGGGCAGGGGTTGTAATTTACCCCTGGGCAAATGTCTGGGCGCCTTACACTGGGCACACACTGAGCAGGAGGAGACATAAACCCTCACATCCCTGGCTAACGTTGGCCACCAGTACTTCGTACCAAGGCAGTGCACTGTCCGGCCAATACCTGGATGTCCAGAGGAGGGGGACGGTGAGCCCAATAAATCAGCCGATCCCCGGACCTCGGCGGGACGTACGTCCGACCCACCGGACACTGTGGAGGGCTAGGGTCGGTGCGTAATGCCCGCTCGATCTCCGCATCGACCTCCCACACCACCGGTGCCACCAGACAAGACTCCGGTAGTATGGGAATGGGCTCCACGCACCTCTCCTCCGTGTCATACCGCCGGGACAGGGCATCTGCCTTCCCGTTCTGGGACCCAGGGATGTAAGTGATCTTGAACACAAACCGGGCGAGAAACATAGTCCATCGAGCCTGGCGAGGATTCAGTCTCCTAGCTGCCCGAATGTATTCCAGGTTACGGTGGTCGGTCAGAATGAGGAAAGGGTGCTGAGCCCCTCAAGCCAATGCCTCCACACCTTTAGGGCCTGTACTACGGCTAACAGCTCCCTGTCCCCTACGTCATAATTCCGCTCCGCCGGACTGAGCTTCTTAGAATAAAAAGCACAGGGGCGGAGCTTAGGTGGTGTGCCGGACCGTTGTGAAAGAACTGCCCCGATACCGGCCTCAGACGCGTCCACCTCTACTTGGAAGGGTAAAGTGGGATCCGGGTGCGCCAGCACTGGAGCCGAGGTAAACAGGTCCTTCAGTCTCCCAAAGGCCCTGTCCGCCTCAGCCGACCACCGCAAGCGCACGGACCCCCTTAAGAAGAGACGTTATGGGAGCTGCCACCTGTCCAAAACCCCGGATAAACCTTCGGTAGTAATTCGCAAAACCCAAGAACCGCTGCACCTCTTGAACCGTAGTTGGGGTTTGCCAATTACGCACGGCGGACACTCGGTCCACCTCCATTCTCACCCCTGACGCAGACAACTGGTAACCCAAAAAGGAGACTGACTCCTGAAAGAACAGACATTTCTCGGCTTTGACATACAGGTCATGCTCCAACAGTCTCCTCAATACCCTGCGCACCAGGGCTACATGCTCGGCCCGAGTAGAACTGTACACAAGAATATCATCTATGTACACCACTACTCCCTGCGCCTGCATGTCCCGGAAAATCTCATCTACAAACGATTGGAAGACTGATGGAGCATTCATTAACCCATATGTCTGGAGGTCTCCCTCACGACGCCAGGACAGCGGAGTCACTCACCACCTTCCGGAGACATTTGAAACCCCACCTCTTTAAGGAATACCTGGGATAGGATAAAGGAATCCTTCTACCCCCAATTGTAAAGTGGTTATCCCACTGGCTATAGGGTGAACGCACCAATTTGTGAGTCGCTCTGGCTAAGAGCGTCTGCTAAATGACGTTAATGTGCCCTTGAGCAAGGCACTTAACCCTAATTGCTCCTGTAAGTCGCTCTGGATAAGAGCGTCTGCTAAATGACTAAAATGTAAATGTAATACTCGTAATGGCCGGAGGTAGTACTAAATGCTGTCTTCCACTCATCGCCCTCCCTAATGCGCACCAAGTTATATGCGCTCCTGAGGTCCAATTTTGTGAAGAACCGTGCCCCGTGTAATGACTCCGTCATGGTCGCAATCAGCGGGAGTGGATAACTATATTTCACAGTCACCTGATTGAGACCGCGGTAATCAATACACGGACGCAAACCTCCATCCTTTTTCTTCACAAAAAAGAAGCTTGAGGACGCGGGAGAAGTGGAGGGCTGTATGTATCCCTGTCTCAGAGACTCGGCAATGTAAGTCTCCATTGCCCTTTTCTCCTCCTGTGACAAAGGATACACACGGCTCCGCGGGAGCGCAGCTCCTGTCTGGAGGTCTATCGCACAATCCCCCTGTCTATGAGGTGGCAACCTTGCCGCTCTGGTCTTACTAAACACGAGTGCCAAATCCTCATACTCAGGCGGAATGTGCAGTGCTGGCATCTGGTTCGGGCTCTCCACCGAGGTCGCCCCTACGGAAACACCCAGACATAGCCCCTCACACTGAGCAGACCACCCTTTAAGAGCCTTCTCTCGCCACGAAATCGTAGGATCATGGGTAATCAACCAGGGAAGCCCCAGTACCACCGGATACGCAGGAGAGTCGATCAGATAGAGTTGAATCGTCTCCTCATGACCCCCCTGCGTCATCATCCTAAGTGGCGCCGTGACCTCCCTAATTAACCCAGATCCTAACGGACGACTATCTAAGGCATGTACAGGGAAGGGTTTATCGACTGGAAGGAGGGGAATCCCTAACTTAACACAGAATTTACGATCTACAAAATTCCCAGCTGCGCCTGAATCGACTAGCGCCTTATGCTGGGAACGAGGTGCAACCTGTGGGAAACAAACAGGTAATGTAATGTGTACGACAGAAAGCTCTGGGTAAGTAGGGCGCCTACTCACCTGGGAGGACTCCCCAATGTGTGACCTGCCATCTCCCTCACCAGGGGACCCTCCCCAGCACCTAGCCGCGGTGTGCCCTCCGCGGCCACAGTTGGTGCAGGAGACTGCCCCCCTCGGGTTCCTTCCTCTCTTCCCTCTAGCGCCAGCACCTCCAAGCTCCATCGGGCTCTGCTCGGAGGCGCTGGAGGGTGGAATGGGAGGCCCCCACCTGGGACGTCCCGCGGGTCGCGAGCAGGGTGTCCAGCCGAATGGCCATGTCCACCAGCTGGTCAAATGTTAGTGTAGTATCCCTGCACGCTAACTCTCTGCGGACGTCCTCCCGAAGGCTACATCTAAAGTGGTCTATGAGGGCCCTCTCATTCCACCCTGCATCGGCCACTAGAGTCCGGAACTCCAGCGCAAACTCTTGAGCGCTCCTCATCCCCTGTCGGAGGTGGAATAGACGCTCCCCCGCCGCCTTCCCTTCTGGTGGATGGTCGAAGACAGCACGGAAGCGGCGGGAGAACTCCGCATAGGTGACTGTGGCGGCGTCTATTCCCCTCCATTCGGCGTTGGCCCACTCCAACGCCTTGCCGGTGAGACAGGAGATGAGGGCGGAAACGCTCGTATCCCGAGGGCGCCGGGTGTATGGTGGCAAGGTAGAGTTCCACTTGTAATAGGAACCCCTGACACCCGGCAGCGGTGCCGTCGTACGCCCTCGGGAGCGAGAGCCGAATCCCACTGGGTTCCGGTAGTTGGATGGGCGGGCTGTCCGATGGTGATGGTGTGATAGGTGGGGGTGTGGGTACCCCGCTGGTTTCCCATCGATGGAGGGTGTTCATTACGCGGTCCAAAGCGTGCCCGATCTGGTTGATTCGATCCTCTTGACCGCGAAGACGCTCCTCCATGATGTCGGTGGGTGCTCCTGCTGATTCCATATGTGGTGTGTAATTCTGTCAGGAGTTGCTATGGTAGGTGTGGTGTGGAATCAGGCGCAGGAGGCGGAAGTAAAGTCCAACAAAAATACTTTAGTAGATATCACAATAAATATCCAAAACCAGCCCGGAGGCGAGAAAAGCGCGCACAGGCGTATACAAACGGGCGCAATCAACAAGTGCGTAATCTACTCCTAAAACACAAACAAGGAGGAAAGCACAAAATAGCGCACCAAAATACATGCAGCGCAGCAACACGACATGGAACAATTACACACAACACCTAACTAACAACAAGGAAACTAAATAGGGTGCTAATTGAGACATAACACAAAACAGGTGTGACAAACAGACAAAACCAATCAAACAAGAAACATAGAGCGGTGGCAGCTAGTACTCCGGAGACGACGACCGCCGAAACCTGCCCGAACAAGGAGGAGGGGCCGCCTCGGCCGAAACCGTGACACTTGATGCTGCAGCCTACTAATGTGGTGGTGTTGTCTAGTAAGTGCTGTTGTGTGATATATAATACTGTGTCCCAAATGAAACCCTATTCCCTTTATAACGCACTACTTTCGACTAGGGCCCATAGAGCGCTGGGTAAAAGTAGTGCACTAAGTAGGGAATAGGGTGCCATTTGGGACGCACATTTCAGATCTCCCTAATCAAATCCTCTGACTCACTCCACTCACATATATTGTTCCAACGCTCCATATCCTGTTCCAACGCTCCATATCCTGTTCCAACGCTCCATATCCTGTTCCAACGCTCCATATCCTGTTCCAACGCTCCATATCCTGTTCCAACGCTCCATATCCTGTTCCAACGCTCCATATCCTGTTCCAACGCTACATATCCTGTTCCAACGCTACATATCCTGTTCCAACGCTCCATATCCTGTTCCAACGCTCCATATCCTGTTCCAACGCTCCATATCCTGTTCCAACGCTACATATCCTGTTCCAACGCTACATGTGGACTGTATGTACTGTACTGCATGGATCTGTTCTAGAACCTGTAGGCTGTTCCAGAGTTTCTGCTGTACTCATGTGAATGGGAATATGTGTTCTACTCATATGTGGGGGAACCCAGGTGGTCTGATGGGTGTTGACAGGAGCAGCCCAGTTCTCCACTCACAGGCAACACACTGGAAAACAACGCCAGGCACATTTCTAAGTATCCTGCCCATTCCTAACATGGATGGTTTGGTCACATCTGGACTGTGGAATATCCTGCATCACCCTCAGTGGAGAGAATGGGTATAGACAACATAGACTGTTAGCTTTTGTGAAACCATCTTCTCAATGGACTTGGTAATGTATCTTACAGTAGGACTTGGTAAGGTATCGTCCAGTAGGACTTGGTTAAGTATCTTCCAGTAGGACTTGGTTAAGTAACTTCCAGTAGTACTTGGTTAAGTATCTTCCAGTAGGACTTGGTTGAGTATATTCCAGTAGGACTTGGTTTGGTATCTTCCAGTAGGACTTGGTTAAGTATCTTCCAGTAGGACTTGGTTAAGTATCTTCCAGTAAGACTTAGTTAGGTATCATCCAGTAGGACTTGGTTAGGTATCTTACAGTAGGACTTAGTTAGGGACCTTCCAGTAGTACATGGTTAGGTATCTTACAGTAGGACTTGGTTAAGTATCTTCAAGTAGGACTTGGTTAAGTATCTTCCAGTAGAACTTGGTTAAGTATCTTCCAGTAGGCTTGGTTAAGTATCTTCCAGTAGGCTTGGTTAGGTATCGTCCAGTAGGACTTGGTTAAGTATCTTCCAGTAGGACTTGGTTAAGTATCTTCCAGTAGGACTTGGTTAAGTATCTTCCAGTAGGACTTGGTTAGGTATCGTCCAGTAGGACTTGGTTAGGTATCTTACAGTAGGACTTGGTTAAGTATCTTCCAGTAGGACTTGGTTAAGTATCTTCCAGTAGGACTTGGTTAAGTATCTTCCAGTAGGACTTGGTTAAGTAACTTCCAGTAGGACTTGGTTAGGTATCGTCCAGTAGGACTTGGTTAGGTATCGTCCAGTAGGACTTGGTTAGGTATCTTACAGTAGGACTTAGTTAGGGATCTTCCAGTAGAACTTGGTTAAGTATTGTCCAGTAGGACTTGGTTAGGTATCGTCTAGTAGGACTTGGTTAGGTATCTTACAGTAGGACTTAGTTAGGGATCTTCCAGTAGGTCTTGGTTAAGTATCTTCCAGTAGGTGCAGATATAACTGCAGTGTTATCATGTGGGAATTCATTACGTCCCTCTTGATTATTCCTAACCTTGGGGAACTCTGCACTGCCACATTCTCTGAGAAACCTTTTGCTGAGAATCGACTTTTCCATCTTCAGGGGATGTTCGTTCCCACCTTCAGTTCTGTCTTGATGGAGACATTCAGGGAATATCTCTCTGCAATGCAGTTCAACAGTCTTCCTTCAGGGTTCTGGGTTGAAGAACATATTGGAAAGAAAACAAGCCTATGTATTTCATCCAGCAGTAGGACCCATATCCCTTCATCTCTACCTCTCATCTCTCTCTGTTCTCTCTCTCTCTCTCATCTCTCTCTCTCTCATCTCTCTCTGTTCTCTTTCTCTCTCTCTCTCTCTCTTTCTCTCTCTCTCTTTCTCTCTCTCATCTATCTCTGTTCTTTCTCTGTTCTCTCTCTCATCTCTCTCTCTGTTCTCTTTCTCTCTCTCTCTCTCTCTCTCTCTCTCTCTGTGTTCTCTCTTTCATCTCTCTCTCTCTCTCTCTCTCTCCCTCTCTCTCTCTCTCTCTGTTCTCTCTCTTTCTCATCTCTATCTGTTCTTTCTCTGTTCTCTCTCATCTCTCTGTTCTCTGTTCTCTCTCTCTCTCATCTCTCTCTCTCTCTCTCTCTCTCTGTTCGCTCTCTCTCTCTGTTCTCTCTCATCTCTCTCTCTCTCTCTCTCTCGCTCTCTTTCTCATCTCTCTCTCTCTCTCTGTGTTCTCCCTTTCTCCCATCTCTCTCTGTTTTCTCTCTGTTCTCTCTCTGTTCTCTCTCTCATCTCTCTCTGTTCTCTCTCTGTTCTCTCTCTCTCTCTGTTCTCGCTCATCTCTCTCTGTTCTCTCTCTCATCTCTCTCTCATCTCTCTCCGTTCTCTCTCTCTCTGTTCTCTCTCTCATCTCTCTCTGTTCTCTCTCTCTCATCTCTCTCTGTTCTCTCTCTGTTCTCTCTCTCTGTTCTTTCTCTGTTCTCTCTCTGTTCTCTTTCTGTTCGCTCTGTTCTCTCTCTCTCTGTTCTCTCTCTGTTCTCTCTTTCATCTCTCTCTGTTCTCTCTCATCTCTCTCTGTTCTCTCTCTGTTTCTCTCTCTCTCTCTCTGTTCTCTCTCTCTGTTCTCTCTGTTAACTCTCTGTTCTCTCTCTAATCTCTCTCTGTTCTCTCTCTCTCTGTTCTCTCTAACATCTCTCTCTGTTCTCTCTCTCTCTTTCTCACCTCTCTCTGTTTTCTCTCTCTATGTTCTCTCTCTCATCTCTCTCTGTTCTTTCTCTCTCATCTCTCTTTATCATCTCTCTCTGTTTTCTCTCTCTATGTTCTCTCTCTCATCTCTCTCTGTTCTTTCTCTCTCTCATCTCTCTCTGTTCTCTCTCGCTCTCTCTCTCTGTTCTCTCTCTCATCTCTTTCTGTTCTCTCTCTGTTCTCTCTCTGTTCTCTCTCTGTTAACTCTCTGTTCTCTCTCTCATCTCTCTCTCTCTTCTCTCTCATCTCTCTCTCTCTCTCTCTGTTCTCTCTCTCTCATCTCACTCTGTTCTCCCTCTCTCTCTCTCTCTCTCTCTCTCATCTCTCTCTGTTCTCTCTCTCTTTCTGTTCTCTCTCTCTCATCTCTCTGTTCTCACTCTCTCTCATCTCTCTCTGTTCTTTCTCTGTTCTCTCTCTCATCTCTCTGTTCTCTGTTCTCTCTCTCATCTCTCTCTCTCTCTCTGTTCTCTCTCTCTCTGTTCTCTCTCATCTCTCTCTCTCTCTCTCTCTTGCTCTCTTTCTCATCTCTCTCTCTCTCTGTTCTCTCTCATCTCTCTCTGTTCTCTCTCTTGTTCTCTCTCTCTCTCTGTTCTCTCTCTCATCTCTCTCTCATCTCTCTCCGTTTTCTCTCTCTCTGTTCTCTCTCTCATCTCTCTCTGTTCTCTCTCTCTCATCTCTCTCTGTTCTCTCTCTGTTCTTTCTCTGTTCTCTCTCTGTTCTCTCTCTGTTCTCTCTCTGTTCGCTCTGTTCTCTCTCTCTGTTCTCTCTCTGTTCTCTCTCTGTTCTCTCTCTCATCTCTCTCTGTTCTCTCTCTCATCTCTCTCTGTTCTCTCTGTTTCTCTCTCTCTCTCTCTGTTCTCTCTCTCTCTGTTCTCTCTCTGTTAACTCTCTGTTCTCTCTCTAATCTCTCTCTGTTCTCTCTAACATCTCTCTCTGTTCTCTCTCTCTCATCTCTCTCTGTTCTCTCTCTGTTCTCTCTCTGTTCTCTCTCTCTCTGTTCTTTCTCTGTTCTCTCTCTGTTCTCTCTCTGTTCTCTCTCTTTTCGCTCTGTTCTCTCTCTCTCTCTCTGTTCTCTCTGTTCTCTCTCTGTTCTCTCTCTCTCTCTGTTCTCGCTCATCTCTCTCTGTTCTCTCTCTCATCTCTCTCTCATCTCTCTCCGTTCTCTCTCTCTATGTTCTCTCTCTCATCTCTCTCTGTTCTTTCTCTCTCATCTCTCTTTATCATCTCTCTCTCAGTCTCTCATCTCTCTCTGTTCTTTCTCTCTCTCATCTCTCTCTGTTCTCTCTCGCTCTCTCTCTCTGTTCTCTCTCTCATCTCTTTCTGTTCTCTCTCTGTTCTCTCTCTGTTCTCTCTCTGTTAACTCTCTGTTCTCTCTCTCATCTCTCTCTCTTCTCTCTCTCATCTCTCTCTTTCTCTCTCTCTGTTCTCTCTCTCTCATCTCACTCTGTTCTCCCTCTCTCTCTCTCTCATCTCTCTCTGTTCTCTCTCTCATCTCTCTCTCATCTCTCTCCGTTCTCTCTCTCTATGTTCTCTCTCTCATCTCTCTCTGTTCTTTCTCTCTCATCTCTCTTTATCATCTCTCTCTCAGTCTCTCATCTCTCTCTGTTCTTTCTCTCTCTCATCTCTCTCTGTTCTCTCTCGCTCTCTCTCTCTGTTCTCTCTCTCATCTCTTTCTGTTCTCTCTCTGTTCTCTCTCTGTTCTCTCTCTGTTAACTCTCTGTTCTCTCTCTCATCTCTCTCTCTTCTCTCTCTCATCTCTCTCTCTCTCTCTCTCTCTCTCTGTTCTCTCTCTCTCATCTCACTCTGTTCTCCCTCTCTCTCTCTCTCTCTCATCTCTCTCTGTTCTCTCTCTCTTTCTGTTCTCTCTCTCTCATCTCTCTGTTCTCACTCTCTCTCATCTCTCTCTGTTCTTTCTCTGTTCTCTCTCTCATCTCTCTGTTCTCTGTTCTCTCTCTCATCTCTCTCTCTCTCTCTGTTCTCTCTCTCTCTCTCTGTTCTCTCTCATCTCTCTCTCTCTCTCTCTCTCTCTCTCTTGCTCTCTTTCTCATCTCTCTCTCTCTGTGTTCTCTCTTTCTCCCATCTCTCTCTGTTTTCTCTCTGTTCTCTCTCTGTTCTCTCTCTCATCTCTCTCTGTTCTCTCTCTTGTTCTCTCTCTCTCTCTGTTTTCTCTCTCATCTCTCTCTCATCTCTCTCCGTTTTCTCTCTCTCTGTTCTCTCTCTCATCTCTCTCTGTTCTCTCTCTCTCATCTCTCTCTGTTCTCTCTCTGTTCTCTCTCTCTCTGTTCTTTCTTTGTTCTCTCTCTGTTCTCTCTCTGTTTTCTCTCTGTTCGCTCTGTTCTCTCTCTCTCTCTCTCTCTCTCTCTCTCTGTTCTCTCTCTGTTCTCTCTCTGTTCTCTCTCTGTTCTCTCTCTCATCTCTCTCTGTTCTCTCTGTTTCTCTCTCTCTCTCTCTGTTCTCCCTCTCTCTGTTCTCTCTCTGTTAACTCTCTGTTCTCTCTCTAATCTCATGGGGACAGGGAGGGGGGGGGTAAAATAAGCAGTCTGCTCAGAAGGGAAATGGGAAGGGAGGGGTGCCTGGTCTTTCTCCCGCCATTACTACATCATGAGCTGCAAATAGAATCGTTTACTAACAGGCTACAGCAGAATAAATAGAGTAATTTACTAACAGGCTACAGCAGAATAAATAGAGTAATTTACTAACAGGCTACAGCAGAATAAATAGAGTAATTTACTAACAGGCTACAGCAGAATAAATAGAGTAATTTACTAACAGGCTACAGCAGAATAAATAGAGTAATTTACTAACAGGCTACAGCAGTATAAATAGAGTAATTTACTAACAGGCTACAGCAGTATAAATAGAGTAATTTACTAACAGGCTACAGCAGAATAAATAGAGTAATTTACTAACAGGCTACAGCAGAATAAATAGAGTAATTTACTAACAGGCTACAGCAGAATAAATAGAGTAATTTACTAACAGGCTACGACAGAATAAATAGAGTAATTTACTAACAGGCTACAGCAGAATAAATAGAGTAATTTACTAACAGGCTACAGCAGAATAAATAGAGTAATTTACTAACAGGCTACAGCAGAATAAATAGAGTAATTTACTAACAGGCTACAGCAGAATAATATGTGGTGGAGTCTCTTAGTTGCTTTAGTCGCTCTAGTCGTTGTCCTGTTGGTAGGTGAATCTTCACCCCAGCCTGAGGTCCTGAACACTCTGGAGCAGGTTTTCATCAAGGATTTCTCTGTACTTTTCTCTGTTCATCTTTCCCTCGATCCTGACTAGTCTCCCAGTCCCTGCCGCTGAAAAACATCCTCACAGCATGATGCCTGAGGAGTGGCTTCCGTCTGGCCACTCTACCATAAAGGCCTGATTGGTGTAGTTCTGCAGAGAAGGTTGTCCTTCTGGAATGTTCTCCCATCTCCACAGTGGAACTCTGGAGCACTGTCAGAGTGACCATCGGGTTCTTGATCACCTTCCTGACCAAGGCCTTTCTCCCCCGATTGCTCAGTTTGGCCGGGCGGCCAGCTCCAGGAAGAGTCTTGGTGGTTCCAAACGTCTTCCATTTAAAAATGATGGAGGCCACTGTGTTCTTGTGGACCTTTAATGCTGCAGAAATGTTTTAGTACCCTTCCCCAGATCTCTGCCTCAATACAATCCTGTCTCGGAGCTCTATGGACAATTCCTTCGTCCTCAAGGCTTGGTTTTTGCTCTGACATGCACTGTCAACTGTGGGACCTTATATAGACAGGTGTGCCTTTCCAAATCATGTCCAATCAATTGAATTTACCACAGGTAGACTCCAATGAAGTTGTAGAAACATCTCAAGGATAGTTAATGGAAACAGGATGCAACTGAGCTCACTTTTGAGTCTCATAGCAAAGGGTCTGAATACTTATGTAAATAAGGTTTTTCTGTTTTCTATATTTAATACATTTGCAAAATATTATAAAAAACCTATTTTCGCTTTGTCATTATGGGGTATTGTGTGTAGATTGATGAGGGAAAAAATTAATTTAATACATTTTAGAATAAGGCAGTAATGTAACAAAATTTGGAAAAAGTCAAGGGGTCTGAATACTTTCCAAATGCACTGTATGTAATCAGCAATGTTAATATTATATAAAAATATGCAATATGTATAAATATTCAAGGAACATTTTTATTTGTAGTGTTCAAACTTAATATAATGAACAGGAATTACATTTACTCTCACGGATGGCCAAAAAGAACTATCTGAAAGCCACGCCTCCAATATTCTGATAGGCTGCTGCCGCTACAATATATTAATAAAACGGTTCAAAATTGAACCCTTCCCATCACAAAAAGGTTTTAACCTTTACACAGGCGGCCCAGTATCAATGTATAAGAATCAATCTGTGAAGCTTTTGCAAGGTTATGCGTCATGTCACACGGGTTCCTCAAATAACCTTTTCAGAGGGGTTCCTCTTTTTGACCTGAAGAGGTTCCCCAACAGTGGCAATCTTTTTAACCCCTAAAGGTTCTTCGGGGCTCCTTTACTTCTAAGAGTGCCATTCTATCATATATGATAGGATATGATATGATAGGATAGGATATGATAGGATAGGATATGATATGATATGATATGATAGGATATGATATGATAGGCTATGATGTGATATGATATGATAGGATATGATAAGTCGCTCTTTTTTTATTTATTTTTATGAAACATTGTAAAGTGGTTATCCCACTGGCTATAAGGTGAATGCACCAATTTGTAAGTCGCTCTGGATAAGAGCGTCTGCTAAATGACGTAAATGTAAATGTAAATGTATAAGATAGGATAGGATTTGATAGGATAGGATATGATAGGATATTATATGATATGATATAACAGGATATGATATGATAGGATAGGATAGGATATGATAGGATAGGATATGATAGGATATGATAGGATATGAAAGGATATGATGTGATAGGATATGATATGATAGGATATGATATGATAGGATATGATACGATAGAAGGGAAGGGAAGGCAATAGGTTGGACCGACTGAACTCACTGAACACTATAAATATACTGTATGTGCACCAACAACAGCTGTACGTCATGAAAGTCAATTATTTAGTCTCACTTTACTTGTATTAACAACCACTAATCTCCCCTCTATCTTTATGGAAACACTGTATAAAACTGGCAGCTTTAATAGTCATACAAATGAGTTGTATATGCTGTCGCTGTGCTTAGCTCCCACACGTAGCAGTAGTTAAAAGTTCACCCGTATTTACATAGACATGGATCAGGATGCCTCTCTACTGACTGTCTTCCCTCTGAGGAGAGGTCTGAGACTGTTTGACAAACTCCCCTTTCCTGGATATGCATGAGTGAGTGTGTGTGTGTGTGTGTTATTCATGAAGCATTAGCAGGGCTGTCTGTGTAGATTTAGACTTTCAGATGTGACCTTTGTCTTCTAAATGTCAGGGATGGAGCAGAGTGCCCACAGCGCCATACACACACACACACACACACACACACACACACACACACACACACACACACACACACACACACACACACACACACACACACACACACACACAGAGCTCCCAGCCTTATGTAACTGCAGCTATGCATGAGACAGACAGACGGGGAGAGGAGAGAGAGGAAAAGTATTTTTGAGAAAACTGGCATATTCCAGCCCTGATGATGTCACGGGTTTCTGTGAGCTCTGCTGAAAGCAGTTTGGGTTTGAGGATGGGATTTTTCTTCAGCATGTATAGGTGCATGTAGTGTAAAAACCCTACTAGAAAAAAAGGTGCCCTATTGATTGTATAGTATATGCTCCTTAATAAACCTACGATGAAGTGGATTTCAGTGGTTTTATTGGTGACCTAATATTCTTTGATCTGTAGCCTAGCTGTCAAGAGAATGTGAATCACACAGTGTGAAAGCCATCGCCGGGTCCTGCCTGTAGCGGAATGGGGAGAGATTTTCCTCCTGCATGAATTCATTCATGACCATATTGTACCCCTCTTCATCCACCAACAATGAGGCACGGGCACAGGGGTCAAACGCGCTGCAGGGGTCACCCTTGTGTGTAATGCCGATACGACCTATAATAGAACTGAGTTTGCTTTATCTGTGTGTTTATTATTTACTATGATTATTTTTATTAACTTTTCTGGCTTTTACAGTAAGACAAATACTCATAAATATATAATATCAACATAATCATACCAATATATCATATCAACATATCATACCAATATATAATATCAATATATCATATATTTCAGCAATAAGGCCCAAGGGGGTGTGGTATATGGCCAATATACCACGGCTAAGGGCTGTTCTTATGAACGATGCAACGCAGAGTGCCTGGACACAGCCCTTAGCAGTGGTATATTGGCCATATACCACAAACCCCTGAGGTGCCTTATTGCTATTATAAACTGGTTACCAATGTGATTAGAGCATTTGGGTTTTGTTTTGGCCAAGGTACTTCAAGAAGGGGTCCCACAACTTAAACAATTGCTAAGGCTTATTATTCAATGCTGTAGAGAAAGCCTCATTGGGAGTTAAACCAATTACCCTTTGCTCCCATTGACTTCTTGAGTGAGCCTGATCAGATATCCACAGCAGAAGAACACACTTCCGTGCACAATGTAGTAAGATGTGTAAAAGATGTGAGTAAGAGGCAGCTCATCTCAGGTTCCTAGTATACAAGACTTTGCAGCCAGCTGGAGAGCATTCAAAAACATGATCTGTCTCCCGGAGAACCTCTGAGATTGTCCTTTATGTAAGGCAATCCCAGAAACAATGAATAAGAGAACCTTCCGCACCCTGACACTTATTACAAAGACTAGACAAATTAGGGTTAATTCTATGTCTAGACACAGGAGTGACATGCAGTCGATGTAGGATCTTAAATTGCGTTTCTCAGGTTGAGTTGCAAGCTAGGAAATGGGATGGTTGTTCACAAATGTCTTTCCAGTCTGCAAGCTCTATTGGGAGCCTAGATCAGCCTCCACTAACACCTTCGTTTTGTCTGTTATCTTTCTTCAAATTGCACAGTAAGTTATATAAGCGTTGAGTGATAGATTTCAGCTGCTTATTCTTCAAGAGGTCCTCAATAGGAGAGATGGAGAAGCCATCTGGATGCAGATAATGAAATTAAGTATCTGAAATAATTTTAAAAAGTAACTCTTAGAGATGCCAAATTGACTAACAATATGGTCAAATGTACGAATTTTATCACCCTGAACAATATCTTCGACAACATTGATGCCCTTACTTTTCCATGTAGAGAAGCCTCCCATCATCCCAGGTCGGAAATCAGGGTTCTCATGCAAAGGGGTCAGTACAAAGAAACAATGATTATGCCCTTCTAACGTCCTGACCTGTCTCCAGATAGAGCGATGTTCTTCAGCATATCATTTTCTTTAGTCAGTTTGGCTATCTTTGTCTGGGGTATGTATAAAAGGTTACGGAGTGGGATTTTCCCAAGAGTAGCTGATTCACCATTAAGCCAAGAGGAATTTGGATTTTCAATACACAACTCAAGGATAAATCTCAGTTGAGATGCCAGTTGAGAGAAGGGGCTGCTAGACCACCTAACCTTGTAGGCAGGGTGAGATACACTTCAAAGGTATGTGGACACCTGCTCATCGAACATCTCATTTGAAAATTATGGGCATTAATAAGGAGTTTGTCCCTCCTTTGCTGCTATAACAGCCCCCACTCTTATGGGAAGGCTTTCCACTAGATGTTGGGGACTTGCTTCCATTCAGCCACAATAGCATTAGTGAGGTCGGGCACTGATGTTGGGCGATTAGGCCTGGCTCGCAGTCGGCGTTCCAATTCATCCCAAAGGTGTTTTGATGGGAGTTGAGGTCAGGGCTCTGTGCAGGCCAGTCAAGTTCTTCCACACTGATCTCGACAAACCATTTCTGTATGGACCTCGCTTTGTGCACGGGGGCATTGTCATGCTGAAACAGGAAAGGGCTTTCCCCAAACTGTTGCCACGAAGTTGGAAGCACAGAATCATGTAGAATGTCATTGTATGCTGTAGTGTTAAGATTTCCCTTCACTGGAACTAAGGGGCTTAGCCCGAACCATGAAAAACAGCCCCAGACCATTATTCCTCCTCCACCATTTGGGCAGGTAGCATTCTCCAGGCATCCGCCAAACCCAGATTCATCCGTAGGACTGCCAGATGGTGAAACGTGATTCATCACTCCAGAGAACGGGTTTCCACTGCTCCAGAGTCCAATGGCAGCGAGCTTTACACCACTCCAGCCGACACTTGGCATTGCGCATGTTGATCTTATGCTTGTGTGTGGCTTCTCGGCCATGGAAACCCATTTCATGAAGCTCCCGACGAACAGTTCTTGTGCTGACATTGCTTCCAGAGGCAGTATGGAACTCGGTCGTGAACCTTTACCCAGTTAAACAGTGCTATCATATCTTTTATCTGGCGAAGACCTAGGTTGAGGTACAGCTACTGTACAGACGTCCTCCGTGGAGACCGTAAACACATAGCCCTCGTTGTCCTCGGGGGCTCCCTTTCGGCAGCTCAGAGTTGTTGTGCTCCAAGTCGTGAGAAAAAAGGTATTTAGTTCGTTGTTGGTGTCTGTGATGTGACTGGCTTTGTTTTTGTAAACCGTGATCGTTAGGAGCCCCTGCCACATACGCCTCGTGTCCGACCCGCTGAACTGATCCTCCACTTTGGCCCTATACTTGTGTCTCGCGGTCTTGATCGATCTGTGTAGGTCGTATTTGTACTGTCGAACCATACAACTGTCCACGGTCACCTTGCCGTGTTTATAAGCTGCATCGTTCTGCTTCAGTTGTCCGACAAGGCTGCGACAACTTCAGTTTCCCGACAAGGCTGCGACAGTGAAAACTGTTTGGAGTTTGTGACAGCAGCTATGTGAGTTTATTACAGTATTATAGACACTATGTCCTGGGATTTCCTATGATCTTCTATGTAGAAGAAACCCTTACAGTATTATAGAAACTATGTCCTGGGATTTCCTATGATCTTCTATGTAGAAGAACCCCTTGCCTTCTAACGACTCTTGTGTAGCTTGTGTGCGTCACAGAGCAAAGCAAAGCAAGCTAATGGTTGGTATCTACGGATGCAAGAAATAGACGAATCCATCGGTACAACCCAGAAGTTTGTAGCTCGAACACACAATGTTTAAAAGGGGTTAGAAGTCAACAACGCGCCAGAGTTACGGTGAGGCTCATTGGGTTAAATAATCTATGGTGTGATATGACTGTGTTTGCCATTCTTTATAGAATCTATCTAAAACGAAGAACTAAGGTGGACTGTAAGATAGGGGTTCATGACTGTGGCTGCCACTATGGGGCATCAGTCAGAATGCAATGAGGAGATGGAGGTGGTCCAATTATCAAATGTATTTCACACACAGCGAAGGTAAACAGAGGGGGGAAGGTTTTGATTCTGTATTGTTTGGCTTGTTGATAGAGTTAGGAAGGATGTGTTGGTCTAGGCGAGAGATACGTCTCAGTGGCACTTTTACTGAAACGTTGATTAATGTGCAGTGTCACTGTAAAAACCTACAAATAAACAAACTCAAATCAGCATAAAAGTGCATGAATGAACAAGTAGTGCCGGGTGAATGAACAGGAGGGAAATTGGCTTAACTGTGTTATGTAATAAACTTAGAAAACTGCCAAACATTAACTAGAACAAAGGGAGCACATGACATACCAACTGAGAGCATGAATAGCATCAAAAAGGTGTAAAATAGAGTAGAGGAACTGGCAGCATAATACATGTTTAGCAATAGACTGGAGGAACTGGCAGAATCTATCTATGGTGTTATAGGGCTGTGTTTTAATGTATTTATTTAGCAGCAGAGGTCAGAAGAAACTGACGTATTTTGGCGGCAGCCTTCGTCAGCGTTCAGTGAGTTCAGGTCTTTCCTTTCTTCAAGTATATGCCTTTTGAACCCGGCACCCAAATACTTGTTGTTACTACAAACATTTGATCTGAGTACGCCAATTTCTCTTTCTATGATAGAACTGTGTATCCCATTCTAACACAGTCTATTGTGCTATAGGGCTGTGTTTGCCATTCTAACACAGTATATGGTGTTATAGAACTATGTTTGCCATTCTTTATAGAATCTATCTATGGTGTTATAGAACTGTGTTTGCCATTCTAACACAGTCTATGGTGTTATAGAACTGTGTTTGCCATTCTAACACAGTCTATGGTGTTATAGAACTGTGTTTGCCATTCTAACACAGTCTATGGTGCTATAGGGCTGTGTTTGCCATCCTAACACAGTCTATGGTGCTATAGGGCTGTGTTTGCCATTCTAACACAGTCTATGGTGTTATAGAACTATGTTTGCCATTCTTTATAGAATCTATCTATGGTGTTATAGAACTGTGTTTGCCATTCTAACACAGTCTATGGTGTTATAGAACTGTGTTTGCCATTCTAACACAGTCTATGGTGCTATAGGGCTGTGTTTGCCATTCTAACACAGTCTATGGTGCTATAGGGCTGTGTTTGCCATCCTAACACAGTCTATGGTGCTATAGGGCTGTGTTTGCCATTCTAACACAGTCTATGGTGTTATAGAACTATGTTTGCCATTCTTTATAGAATCTATCTATGGTGTTATAGAACTGTGTTTGCCATTCTAACACAGTCTATGGTGTTATAGAACTGTGTTTGCCATTCTAACACAGTCTATGGTGCTATAGGGCTGTGTTTGCCATTCTAACACAGTCTATGGTGTTATAGGGCTGTGTTTGCCATTCTAACACAGTCTATGGTGCTATAGGGCTGTGTTTGCCATTCTAACACAGTCTATGGTGCTATAGGGCTGTGTTTGCCATTCTAACACAGTCTATGGTGTTATAGAACTATGTTTGACATTGTTTACAGTCTATAGGCCTACAATGTGAGGGGAAGATAATGACTGGTGTAAATTCTACTGTCAGTTCGATCACCTATAGACCCTAGGGCATTGAGTCAGATTGATTAGGCCTAGAGTAAGAATCTGGCAGGAAAATGCCAATGGTCATTTCACGGGGAAATAACACCTTTAATTACATCTGACATGAATTGACCTTCATCACAGGTTGAGGATCATAAAGGGGGTGATAGGCTAATTCATAGAGCAAGGTGATATTATAAAAACATATATTTAAGAGGTGAGGTGGATAGGATATGGTTTATGGTTTGTTTTTGGTTGAATAGGGTTATGGTTTGGTTTGGCCTCACTCAGAGATAAATATTGTTTGTGAGCTTCGAGCATTGTCCCCCCGCACCTGCTCTTCTCCATGGTCGGTGATCCCGGTAGCCTCGCGGCTGAGTGCTGATCAGTATTCTGGCAGGACCGCCTCTCAAGCTCTCTCCGCTTCACAGCGGCTCTCTCTCTGTTC
>NC_059212.1:8861960-8881960 GCF_020615455.1 Coregonus clupeaformis | reverse complement strand
GGTGAGAACTGATCTCGTTATCCTGGGGAGGGGATGGAGGGATGAACAGAGGAATGAACAGGGACTGGTGTTAGCTCTGGATATATACCCACACATTAGAGGAATGAACAGAGACTGGTGTTAGCTCTGGCTGGACCCACACATTAGAGGAATGAACAGAGACTGGTGTTAGCTCTGGCTGGACCCACACATTAGAGGGATGTTGCTACAGTGTTGTAATATCACATTAGATGTTGTACAAGTAGTGAATCAGGTGAAATACTGTAGAATGGTATCTATACATTACAAAAGTATGTGGCCCCCCCCTCGAATTAGTGGATTTGGCTATTTCAGCCACACCCGTTGCTGACAGGTGTATAAAATCGAGCACACAACCATGCAATCTCCATAGACAAACATTGGCAGTAGAATGACCTTACTGAAGAGCTCAGTTACTTTCAACGTGGCACCGTCAAAGGATGCCACCTTTCCAACAAGTCAGTTCATGAAATTTCTGCCCTGCTAGAGCTGCCCCGGTCAACTGTAAGTGCTGTTATTGTGAAGTGGAAACGTCTAGGAGCAACAAAAGCTCAGCCATGAGGTGCTAGGCCGCACAAGCTCACAGATTGGGACCGCTGAGTGCTGAAGAGCGTAGCGCGTAAAAATCGTCTGTCCTCGGTTGCAACACTCACTACCTCTGGAAGCAATGGTAGCACAAGAACTGTTCGTCGGGAGCTTCATGAAATTGGTTTCCATGGCCGATCAGCCACACACAAGCCAAAGATCACCATGCGCAATGCCAAGCGTTGGCTGGACTGGTGTAAAGCTTCACCATCTGGCAATCCGACTGACAAATCTGTGTTTGGCAGATGCCAGGAGAACACTACCTGCCCCAATGCATAGTGCCAACTGTAAAGTTTGGTGGAGGAGGAATAATGGTCTGGGACTGTTTTTCATGGTTCGGGCTCCTTAGTTCCAGTGAAGGGAAATCCTAACGCTACAGCATACAATGACATTGTAGACGATTCTGTGCTTCCAACTTTGTGGCAACAGTTCGGGGAAGGTCCTTTCCTGTTACAGCATGACAATGCCCCCTGTGCACAAAGCGAGGTCCGTAGATCGATGTTTGTCGAGATCGATGTTGAAGAACTTGACTGGCCCTGAACTCAACCCTATCGAACACCTTTGGGATGAATTGGAACGCCGACTGCGAGCCACAGCGTCCGACCTCACTAATGCTCTTGTGGCTGATGCCCATGATTTTGGAATGAGATGTTCGACGAGCAGGTGTCCACATACCTTTGGGCATGTAGTGTATCTACATAGAGAGTAGAGGTTGTATTATTAGTCAATGACGTTGAGTACTGTTGTACAGGGACCATTGAGAGCATGTTATCCAGTTGGGGGGATGGGAGCGAGGCTGACCCCAATTGGCAGTCTGTTTTCGGGGATCCTCGCCCTTGCAGGTGGGTCCCTTGGAGGTGGCCTGGTGGTGGATGGGGTTCTGTGAAATATGGCATCTGCTTTGAATTGTCCTGTATGGATCGCCATTGGCACCTGTGTAGGAATTCCACCACATTGTTATCCAATCCCTTCAGATCTAAAATAGTGCCTAAGGGATATGGTGGTAGGGGTTAAGGGGTAGGTAGGGCGGCAGGTAGCTTAGTGGTTAAGAGCGTTGTGCCAGTAACCGAAAGGTCGCTGGTTCTAATCCCTGAGCCGACTAGGTGAAAAAATCTGTTGATGTGCCCTTGAGCAAGGCACTTAACCCTAATTGCTCCTGTAAGTCGCTCTGGATAAGAGCGTCTGCTAAGTGACTAAAATGTAAATGGGTCAAGGGTCGATCAGAAATCTTCACTCTTGCTGCTGATGTCTTGAAGATTAGCCTACACATCGATCACTAGAGGTTAGAGGCCAGGAGAGCCTAAGCTCCGTGTCACCCTACAGACTGACTGTGATTGGTCAATATTGCCTAGAGGCACACTAACCATAGAGTTGCCATAGAGTTATAATGCTTGAAACTGCAAATGGGAACTCAAAAACAGAACGCCATGAACAGAAAAGCCAATACACTCCTGACTGAGGGCCATTGATTTTCTGTTGGACTGAATTCTAGATACAAGCCAAAGGACCATAACCATTCTTTCTAGTGAAACGTTCTAATGCTTTGTGGTTGAAACCTGAAAGATTGGCCAGACTCTCTCTATATGTGGCTCTAGCCACAGAGGTTTCAGTAGCTGTGTTCCAAGTGGCACCCTATTCCCTACATGGTGCACTACTTTTGACCAGAGCCCTATTGGCCTATATAGGGTGCAGTTTGGGAGGCAACCAAGGATGTATTATTAGTGTGTGTCTGACCTTTAACCTCCTGAGGTTTCTGATTGTTCCTGGAGTGTCCTTGTTTTGTCACCTCGTCCATGCTAGCCAGACATCTTCATCTGGAGTTCCATGAGTTCCATCCAGATTCCATCCAGGTTCCATCCAGGTTCCATCCAGGTTCCATCCAGGTTCCATCCAGGTTCCATCCAGGTTCCATCCAGGTTCCATCCCTCCAGGCTCAGCTGTCTGTCACTACCCATGATCCCTCCGCTATCATCTCTCCTCTGATTGGCTCTTCTCCCTGAGCTATCCCAGCAGGCCACGGGAAGCATGGCTGGAGGCGGAGCTTAAGAGGCAAACTGTGTGTGTGTGTGTGTGTGTGTGTGTGTGTGTGTGTATTGGGGTCTGTGCCTGTCTCAAGGTGACATGGAGACATTACTCAGAGTGAGGGTGGGGTCGGGATGGATAGTGGTGTGTGTGTGTGTGTGTGTGTGTGTGTGTGGTGGCTCCCACTCAGAACAGACTAATGATGTCATCGCTGTCTTTTCCGCTCCTTTAATAAGAAGGACCTTTACCCCTGAGCCCCCTCACAGAATACCGATGACCTCCCTGCATAACACACATAACACACACACACCAGGTTTTCGGTTAGCCCGGCTTTTCGACAAAAAATAATAATGAAAAGCTAATAAATAAAATTGCTGCTGGCTAATTGTCCAGGAGAAGAAAAAAAATCCCATTGCAAAATAATGCTTTTTAGCCAATGAATTGATGGAAATACCAGCTGATGGAACTACAGTACATTTGACCAGTCATGCTTATCAGTCTATAGGTTAATTTGCATAATGTTATGAAATTAAATTGGCACGTGTGTATTTTCATTAGTCGTTATGTAGCCTATCTTATTTATCAGAGCATACAGATACAGAGCTGATGTGTTTTTATAAGCCCAATCATTGCGCAACAATTCTAAATGCAATCGCGTGTTAAAAGAGCTTTGATGGCCACGATTAAAAATAGTTACTATTTTTTTTTCTCAACTGGTAATTGAAGCGTGCTTCCCATTCACCATTCCATAGGCAATGGTAGGCAGGCTTCATGGCGTCACACACCGCTTTGCAATGAGCTGGAGGAAGTGTGCATTTTGAAAACATATACACACACACACACACACACACACACACACACACACACACACACACACACACATATATACACACACACACACAAACAGTTAGCACACACACTGTAACAATTGTGCAGAGAGAGAGAGAGAGTCTGACAGAGACTGAGCAATCGTTGGTCCTTGATGTTTATACTACATTAACACTGCTGTAATTATTCTGTACTTTTATAATCAGTCAGTTATAGAGCCTGCACTGACACTGGTGGGGTTACCTACCTAATGTATGGTGGGGTTACCTATCTACTGTATGGTGGGGTTACCTACCTACTGTATGGTGGATTTACCTACCTACTGTATGGTGGGTTTACCTACCTACTGTATGGTGGGTTTACCTACCTACTGTATGGTGGGGTTACCTACCTACTGTATGGTGGGTTTACCTACCTACTGTATGGTGGGGTTACCTACCTACTGTATGGTGGGGTTACCTACCTACTGTATGGTGGGTTTACCTACCTACTGTATGGTGGGTTTACCTACCTACTGTATGGTGGGTTTACCTACCTACTGTATGGTGGGGTTACCTATCTACTGTATGGTGGGTTTACCTACCTACTGTATGGTGGGGTTACCTACCTACTGTATGGTGGGGTTACCTACCTACTGTATGGTGGGGTTACCTACCTACTGTATGGTGGGTTTACCTACCTACTGTATGGTGGGTTTACCTACCTACTGTATGGTGGGGTTACCACCTACTGTATGGTGGGTTTACCTACCTACTGTATGGTGGGGTTACCTACCTACTGTATGGTGGGGTTACCTACCTACTGTATGGTGGGGTTACCTACCTACTGTATGGTGGGGTTACCTACCTACTGTATGGTGGGGTTACCTACCTACTGTATGGTGGGGTTACCTACCTACTGTATGGTGGGTTTACCTACCTACTGTATGGTGTCTTGGTTGTTGTTGTGTTAGCGATGATGAGATGCTAATGACTCTAGTCCCTAGCTCTGGGTGCTGGTATTAACATGCAATACCCTGTGTGGGTCTGAAGCACAGAGACTCACTCAAATGCGATTAGATGGAGGTGTGAGCACGGAATTATGACTAAACTGACTAAATACCCACACTTTCATACAATTGTGATTTTTAGCGATTCATGCCTCAGCATGTTCTCTTTGCTGTTGAGCAGTGCCTCCCTAAGGTGGTTGACATGACATCGTTGTTAATGGTATTTGACTTGGCTGTAAGCTTCTGATAATTACCTAATAGCCTGTAACACAGAGGTTAATTAAATTTAGTCTCGTTGCAGTTTAATACAATGTAGCTTGATGATATTGTGTGTGTGTTTGTGTCAGTGGAATTGAGAATAATCACTTAATCTATCTCTGTCTCTCTCTCTCTCTTTCTCTGTCTCTCTCTCTCTCTCTCTCTCTCTCTCTCTCTCTCTCGCTATCTCTCTCTCTCTCTCTATCTCTGTCTCTCTCTCTCTGTCTCACTCTCTCTCTGTCTCTCTCGCTCTCTCTCTCACTATCTCTGTCTCTCTCCCCCTTTTCTCTCTCTCTCCCCCAAACTCTCTCCTCTCTCTCTTTCCTGTCTGCTCTCCATTTCTCTATCCCCACTCCCCCCCCTCTCCCCCCCTCCCCCCCTCTTCCCTTGTTCCTTCTCTCCAGTTGATAAGCGGAGGATCTATCGTCAGTGCTGAGGCAGTATGGGACCATGTGACCATGGCCGACCGAGAGTTGGCATTTAAGGCCGGTGATGTCATCAAGGTGCTGGACGCGTCCAATAAGGACTGGTGGTGGGGTCAGATCGACGAGGAGGAGGGGTGGTTCCCTGCCAGCTTCGTACGGGTGAGTTAGTGATACCTCACGTCACCCCAGTATCCTGACTACCCGGTTCACACTATACACATGTAGGATCGATCATTTGAGCCAGTTTGCTACAGCAGGAAAATAATCCTGCAGCAACAGGAAATGTGCATTTTTATGTGGATTATAATTCATGGACATTTTTGTAGGGGTTGATACATTTTTCGGGAAAATCAAGTCTGAAAGTGTAAATGACATGAAGTTTTACATTTAAGTTTTAAGTTCTCCTGCAACAGGGTGATCAAATAAATATCCTACATCTGTAGGGCAAAGCCGAGCCGAGCCGATCCATACTGGGCTGGCCTGGTAACGCATCTACTTTAGTAGCTGGAACCCTGCTGAACAGTGTGATATCCAAGCCAGTGCAGTACACTTCCTGTTAGCTTCATACATCACCTGGTAAAGGCTACACGCACTACAGCTAAAGAGTTCATACACTACCTAGTAAACACTTCCTGCTTAACTGGGTAAAGGCGCCATACAATACCAAGTAAAGGCTTTCTCCAGACTCCCCAATGACCATCCCCACCCCATGTCCAGGGGCTGAACCAATTTCTCCCAACCACCCTCACCTTTCCATCCATTGAGTCGATCCAGGCATTGAGTGAACCGGTGTGTTTCTGTCATTCTCTCTCTCTAAGGTCGAACCCCACCCTCCTCAACCCCAAACAAAACAGGTTTTCTATATCAACCCCATAGCAACTCCTCGGTTCCAAAACACTACGTCTAAGGTGCGTTTCCCCAACATCATCAATCAACCATCCAGCCATAACACCCCACCACCCACCGCTCAGTCTGCCAACGCAACGTCTCCCAAACATTACCCAACCAATCAACCAACGCACATCTAACGTTTCCATAACCTCAGTCACAAGATTGGGAATCATCAAAACAGGATTGATCTATTATAGAGAAATTATAGCCTTCTGTAAGAATGTTTTTTTCTGTTTTCTAGTTACTCTTATTTATTTACTCTTATTTACTCTTATTTATTTACTAATTTTATAGTCTGTTTATAACTGAGTATTCGTATGGCACCCTTTTTACCTATATAGTGCACTACTTTTTAACAGAGCCCTATAGTCCCTGGTCGAAAGTAGTGCACTATAAAGGGAATAGGGTACAATTTCGGAACACACTCTTCCACATTAGCACAGTTGTCTCCACCCGTCTCTCTGCTTGTTGTTGTGAAGCTGCATGGCATCGTGTGTTTGGCATTACAACTGTCGCCTCTTTGATGTTCAGTAGGCACACAGTGTTTGATCATCAGGTGTTTGCTAAGCTACCGTAGCAGGCATCTGATCACCTCTAACCTACCTCTAACCTACCTCTAACCCACCTCTAACCTACCTCTAACCTACCTCTAACCTACCTCTAACCTACCTCTAACCTTCCTCTAACCTACCTCTAACCTACCTCTAACCTACCTCTAACCTACCTCTAACCTACCTCTAACCTACCTCTAACCCACCTCTAACCTACCTCTAACCTACCTCTAACCTACCTCTAACCTACCTCTAACCTACCTCTAACCCACCTCTAACCTACCTCTAACCTATCTCTAACCTATCTCTAACCTACCTCTAACCTACCTCTAACCTACCTCTAGCCTACCTCCCTAACCTACCTCTAACCTACCTCTAACCTACCTCTAACCCACCCTAACCACCCTAACCTACCTCTAACCTACCTCTAACCTACCTCTAACCTACCTCTAACCCACCTCTAACCTACCTCTAACCCACCTCTAACCTACCTCTAACCTACCTCTAACCTACCTCTAACCTACCACTAACCTACCTCTAACCTACCTCTAACCTACCTAACACCAGTGTGTTTTTGTATGTGTGTGTGTGTGTATGTCTACAGCTCAATGCTGGAACAAAGAGCCCATTTGACTCTGGAATACCATCTCGTTTCCTCCACATCTCTGGCTTCTCTCTCTCTCTCTCTCTCTCTCTCTCTCTCTCTCTCTCTCTCTCTCTCTCTCTCTCTCTCTCTCTCTCTCTCTCTCTCTCTCTCTCTCTCTCTCTCTCTCTCTCTCTCTCTCTCTCTCTCTCTCTCTCTCTCTCTCTCTCTGTCTCTCTGTCTGTCTACTCTCCTCTGAGCCTCAGAGCTGCCAACTGCAACCTGAAACTGGAACAAGTGATTAAAAGATGTCTGGAAGAGGAAGAGATGAACTTAGGGATGTGATGTTTCCTGTGTTAAAGCCCTCTGATAGTAGTATGTAGTCATCATTTTATCTCCTGTTCAGGAGTGTGTGTGTTGGTCTCCTCAGCTGTGGGTGAACCAGGAGGATGGGGGGGTGGAGCCTGCGGAGGGGACCAGCGAAGTGGCTAACGGTCACCTGGATCCGACCAACGACTGCCTGTGTCTGGGCTCGCCGCTTCAGAACCGTGACCAGATGAGAGCCAATGTCATCAACGAGATCATGAGCACAGAGAGACACTACATCAAACACCTCAAGGACATCTGTGAGGTACACAAACACACAAACACACACACATACATACGTGCACACATGGGAAAACGCATGCATGCACGCACAAACACACACAATACACCACACACACACACACACACACACAAACACACACACAAACACACAAGCACACACACAAACACACAAACACACACACAAACATGCAGGGGTACTTGATCTCTCTTGGAACAGTAGTCTAATTGTGGTGAATTGATTATAGCAGTAGTCTAACTGTGATGAATTGATTATAGCAGTAGTCTAACTGTGATGAATTGATTATAGCAGTAGTATTACTGTGATTAATTGATTATAGAAGTAGTGTTACTGTGGTGAATTGATTATAGAAGTAGTGTTACTGTGATGAATTGATTATAGAAGTAGTGTTACTGTGATGAATTGATTATAGCAGTAGTGTTACTGTGATGAATTGATTATAGAAGTAGTGTTACTGTGATGAATTGATTATAGCAGTAGTGTTACTGTGATGAATTGATTATAGCAGTAATGTTACTGTGATGAATTGATTATAGAAGTAGTGTTACTGTGATGAATTGATTATAGAAGTAGTGTTACTGTGATGAATTGATTATAGAAGTAGTGTTACTGTGATGAATTGATTATAGAAGTAGTGTTACTGTGATGAATTGATTATAGAAGTAGTGTTACTGTGATGAATTGATTATAGAAGTAGTGTTACTGTGATGAATTGATTATAGAAGTAGTGTTACTGTGATTAATTGATTATAGCAGTAGTGTTACTGTGATGAATTGATTATAGCAGTAGTGTTACTGTGATTAATTGATTATAGAAGTAGTGTTACTGTGATGAATTGATTATAGAAGTAGTGTTACTGTGATGAATTGATTATAGAAGTAGTGTTACTGTGATGAATTGATTATAGCAGTAGTGTTACTGTGATGAATTGATTATAGAAGTAGTGTTACTGTGATGAATTGATTATAGAAGTAGTGTTACTGTGATGAATTGATTATAGCAGTAGTGTTACTGTGATGAACTGATTATAGAAGTAGTGTTACTGTGATGAATTGATTATAGAAGTAGTGTTACTGTGGTGAATTGATTATAGAAGTAGTGTTACTGTGATGAATTGATTATAGAAGTAGTGTTACTGTGATGAATTGATTATAGCAGTAGTGTTACTGTGATGAATTGATTATAGAAGTAGTGTTACTGTGATGAATTGATTATAGAAGTAGTGTTACTGTGATGAATTGATTATAGAAGTAGTGTTACTGTGATGAATTGATTATAGAAGTAGTGTTACTGTGATGAATTGATTATAGCAGTAGTGTTACTGTGATGAATTGATTATAGAAGTAGTGTTACTGTGGTGAATTGATTATAGAAGTAGTGTTACTGTGGTGAATTGATTATAGAAGTAGTGTTACTGTGATGAATTGATTATAGCAGTAGTGTTACTGTGATGAATTGATTATAGCAGTAGTGTTACTGTGATGAATTGATTATAGAAGTAGTGTTACTGTGATGAATTGATTATAGAAGTAGTGTTACTGTGATGAATTGATTATAGAAGTAGTGTTACTGTGATTAATTGATTATAGCAGTAGTGTTACTGTGATGAATTGATTATAGCAGTAGTGTTACTGTGATGAATTGATTATAGAAGTAGTGTTACTGTGATGAATTGATTATAGAAGTAGTGTTACTGTGATGAATTGATTATAGAAGTAGTGTTACTGTGATGAATTGATTATAGAAGTAGTGTTACTGTGATGAATTGATTAAAACTAGACTCAACCTGCTTTCATGCTTCTCTCCAGGGATATATGGGAGAGTACAGGAAAATATGTTGAAATGTGGGAACCCACACACCAGCACACACACACACTCAGACACAAACACACTCAGACACACACACACTCAGATACACACAAGCATGCACACAGACACACACACACACACACACACACACAATCCTTAGCTCATTCCCAACCTATTTAAAACCCTTTCTTCCAGGGCTACCTGCGTCAGTGTAGGAAGAGGGTAGACATGTTTAACGATGACCAGCTGAGGGTGATTTTTGGGAACATCGAGGACATCTATCGTTTCCAGATGGGCTTCGTTAGAGACCTGGAAAAACAATACAACAATGAGGAACCACACCTGTCTGAGATAGGACCCTGCTTTCTAGAACATGTAAGTTACTATCTAGATAGGACCCTGCTTTCTAGAACATGTAAGTTACTATCTAGATAGGACCCAGCTTTCTAGAACATGTAAGTTACTTCCTAGATAGGACCCTGCTTTCTAGAACATGCAAGTTACTATCTAGATAGGACCCTGCTTTCTAGAACATGTAAGTTACTATCTAGATAGGACCCTGCTTTCTAGAACATGTAAGTTACTACCTAGATAGGACCCTGCTTTCTAGAACATGTAAGTTACTATCTAGATAGGACCCTGCTTTCTAGAACATGTAAGTTACTATCTAGATAGGACCCTGCTTTCTAGAACATGTAAGTTACTACCTAGATAGGACCCTGCTTTCTAGAACATGTAAGTTACTATCTAGATAGGGCCCTGCTTTCTAGAACATGTAAGTTACTATCTAGATAGGACCCTGCTTTCTAGAACATGTAAGTTACTATCTAGATAGGACCCTGCTTTCTAGAACATGTAAGTTACTACCTAGATAGGACCCTGCTTTCTAGAACATGTAAGTTACCATCTAGATAAGACCCTGCTTTCTAGAACATGTAGGTTACTACCTAGATAGGACCCTGCTTTCTAGAACATGTCGAAATACAGTGCCTTCGGAAAGTATTCAGACCCATTGACTTTTTCCACATGTTGTTACGTTACAGCCTTATTCTAAAATGGATTAAATAAAACATTTTCCTCAGCAATCTACACACAATACCCCATAATGACAAAGCGAAAACAGGTTTTTAGACATTTTTGCAAATGTATTAAAAATAAAAAACAGAAATACCTTATTTACATAAGTATTCAGACCCTTTGCTATGAGACAAGAAATTAAGCTCAGGTGCATCCTGTTTCCATTAATCATCCTTGAGATGTTTCTACAACTTGTTTGGAGTCCACCTGTGGTAAATTAAATTAATTGGACATGATTTGAAAAGGCACACACCTGTCTATATAAGGTCCCACATTTGACAGTGCATGTCAGAGCAAAAAAAACAAGCCATTAGATCGAAGGAATTGTCTTTAGGGCTGCGAGACAGGATTGTCAAACTGAGCATTTTACATTTTAGTCATTTAGCAGACGCTCTTATCCAGAGCGACTTACAGTTAGTGAATACATCTTTTTTTTTTTTTTTTATACTGGCCCCCCGTGGGAATCGAACCCACAACCCTGGCGTTGCAAACGCCATGCTCTATCAACTGAGCTACATCCCTGCCGGCCATTCCCTCCCCTACCCTGGACGACGCTGGGCCAATTGTGCGCCGCCCATGAGTCTCCCGGTCGCGGCCGGCGGCGACAGAGCCTGGATTCGAACCAGGATCTCTAGTGGCACAGTTAGCACTGCGATGCAGTGCCTTAGACCACTGCGCCACTCAGGAGTAATCGGGGGAAAGGGCCTTGGTGAGGGAGGTGACCAAGAACCCGATGGTTACTTTGACAGAGCTTTTGAGTTCCACTGTGGACATGGGAGAACCTTCCAGAAGGACAACCCTCTCTGCAGCACTCCACCAATCAGGCCTTTATTGTAGAGTGGCCAGACGGAAGCCACTCCTCAGTAAAAGCCACATGACAGCCCGCTTGGAGTTTGCCAAAAGGCACCTAAAGACTCTCAGACCATGAGAAACAAGATTCTCTGGTCTGATCAGACCAAGATTGAACTCTTTGACCTGAATGCCAAGCGTCACATCTGGAGGAAACTTGGCACCATCCCTACGGTGAAGCATGGTGGTGGCAGCATCATGCTGTGGGGATGTTTTTCAGCGGCAGGGACTGGGAGACTAGTCATGATCGACACAAAAATTAACGGAGCAAAGTACTGAGAGATCCTTGATAAAAACCTGCTCCAGAGCGCTCAGGATATCAGACTGTGGCGAAGGTTCACCTTCCAATAGGACAACGACCCTAAGCACACAGCCAAGACAACGCAGAAGTGGCTTCGGGACAAGACTCTGATTGTCCTTGAGTGGCTCAGCCAGAGCCTGGACTTGAACCCGATCGAACATCTCTGGAGAGACCTGAAAATAGCTGTGCAGCAACGCTCCCCATCCAAGCTTGAGAGGATCTGCAGAGAAGAATGGGAGGAACTGCCCAAATACAGGTGTGCCAAGCTTGTAGCGTCATACCCAAGAAGACTCGTGGCTGCCAAAGGTGCTTCAACTAAGTACTGAGTAAAGGGTCTGAATACTTATGTAAATGTGATATTTCCGGGTCAATTATTATTTATTTTTTTAGCAACAAATAAAAAAAAAACTGTTTTGGCTTTGTCATTATGGGATATTGTGTGTAGATTGATGAGGGGAAAAAAACAATTTAGTCAATTTTAGAATAAGGCTGTAACGTAACAAAATGTGGAAAATGTCAAGGGGTCTGAAAACTTTCCGAATGCACTGTAGGACCCTGCTTTCTAGAACATGTAAGTTATTAAACTCAACACCAAGATGATTGGAAGAATGGCGCCGGAGGGGATGGCTGCCGTTTTACGGGCTCCTAACCAATTGTGCTATTTTGTGTGTTTTTTCACATTGTTTGTAACTTATTTTGTACATAATGTTGACGCTACCGTCTCTTATGACCGAAAAGAGCTTCTGGATATCAGAACAGTGATTACTCACCTCGAACTGAACAAAGATTTGTTCTTTAATGAGTCTGACGCAAAGGATATAATGTTGCTCTCAGACAAGGCCCAAATCCCCGTCATTCGCATGAAGAAAATAAGGAGATACAGGGGGCGCAGATCAGGGTGCCTTGTGAGAATAGGTCGGCGAGTGGGTAACCCGCTGTCACGCCCTGACCTTGAGAGCCCGGTTTTCTCTAGTTGGTTTGGTCAGGGTGTGAATTCTATGTTATGTATTTCTATGTTGGCCGGGTGTGGTTCCCAATCAGAGGCAGCTGTCGATCGTTGTCTCTGATTGGGGATCATACTTAGGTAGCCATTTTGCCTACTATTAGTTGTGGGATCTTGTTTCTGTGATTTTGGCTTGTTTTGTCAGGGGGTGCTGAAGGTGGGTGTGGTGCATGAATCAAGCGCAGGACGCAGAAGCTCAGTCCAAAAGACTTTATTGCAATATTCACGTAGAAAATAAGCACAATAAGCCCGAAGGCGAAATAACGGCGCACACAGGCGTCAAACAAACGCCGCACTAACATGTGTGAAAAACCTCTCCAAAACACTGGAGGGAAGTACGTAGCTCCAACACGAAACAGAAGAGCAATCACACACAAAGACAAACACACACAACGAGAACTAAATAGGACACTAACGAGGACTAACAAGACACAGGTGTACAACATCAAGACAAAACCAAACGAACATGAAACATAGATCGGTGGCAGCTAGTACTCCGGGGACGACGACCGCCCGAAGCCTGCCCGAACCAGGAGGAGGAGCAGCCTCGGCCGAAACCGTGACAGTACCCCCTTGACGCGCGGCTCCAGCCGTGCGCCGACCCCGGCCTCGGGGACGACCAGGAGGACGCGGAGCAGGGCGCGCGGGATGGTCCCGGTGGAACTCCGACAGGAGAGATGGGTCTAGGATGTCCCTCCGCGGCACCCAACACCGCTCCTCCGGGCCGTACCCCTCCCACTCCACGAGATACTGGAGATCCCCCATCCGGCGTCTTGAGTCCAAGATGGACCGAACGGTGTACGCCGGAGCCCCCTCGATGTCCAGTGGGGGCGGAGGAGTCTCCCCTATCTCATTGTCCTGGAGTGGACCAGCTACCACCGGCCTGAGAAGAGACACATGGAACGAGGGGTTAATATTCTTATACTCAACAGGTAGATGTAACCTATAACACACCTCGTTCAATCTTCTCAGGACTTTAAAGGGCCCCACAAACTGCCGACCCAGCTTCCGGCAGGGCAGGCGGAGGGGTAGGTTTCTGGTAGAGAGCCAGACTCGATCTCCGGGTGCGTACACCGGCCCCTCACTGCGGTGGAGATCGGCGCTCGCCTTGTGACGAAGGACGGCCCGCTGCAGGTGGACGTGGGCAGCATTCCACGTCTCTTCCGAGCGCCTCATCCAATCATCCACCGCAGGGGCCTCGATCTGGCTCTGCTGCCAAGGTGCCAGAACCGGCTGGTAACCTAACACACATTGGAAGGGGGTTAGGTTGGTAGAGGAGTGGCGGAGAGAGTTCTGGGCCATCAAATCAAATCAAATCAAATCAAATCAAATCAAATTTTATTGGTCACATGCGCCGAATACAACAAGTGCAGACATTACAGTGAAATGCTTACTTACAGCCCTTAACCAACAGTGCGTTTATTTTAAACAAAAAAAGTAAGAATAAAACAACAACAAAAAAAAAAAAGTGTTGAGAAAAACAAAGAGCAGAAGTAAAATAAAGTGACAGTAGGGAGGCTATATATACAGGGGGGTAACGGTGCAGAGTCAATGTGCGGGGGCATCTCGGCCCAGGGAATGTACCGTGCCCACTCCTCCGGCCGGCCCTGGCAATACTACCTCAGAAACCTACCCACATCCTGGTTGACACGTTCTACCTGCCCGTTACTCTCCGGGTGGTACCCTGAGGTAAGGCTAACCGAGACCCCCAAACGCTCCATGAACGCTCTCCAAACACGGGAGGTAAACTGGGGGCCTCGATCAGACACTATATCCTCGGGTACCCCGTAATGCCGGAAGACGTGGGTAAATAGGGCCTCAGCGGTCTGTAGGGCAGTAGGAAGACCCGACATAGGGAGAAGACGACAGGCCTTAGAGAACCGGTCCACAACGACCAGGATGGTGGTATTCCCCTGAGAGAGGGGAAGGTCTGTCACAAAATCCACCGAGAGGTGGGACCATGGTCGTTGTGGAACGGGCAGGGGTTGTAACTTACCCCTGGGCAGATGTCGGGCGCCTTACACTGGGCGCACACCGAGCAGGAGGAGACATAAACCCTCACATCCCTAGCCAAAGTGGGCCACCAGTATTTAGTGCTAAGGCAATGCACTGTCCGGCCAATACCCGGATGTCCAGAGGAGGGTGACGTGTGAGCCCAGTAAATGAGTCGATCCCGAATCTCGAGCGGAACGTACTTCCGACCCTCAGGACACTGTGGAGGGCTGGGGTCGGCACGCAACGCCGCTCGATTTCGTCATCGACCTCCCACACCACCGGTGCCACAAGGCAAGACTCCGGTAGTATGGGAGTAGGCTCAACGGACCTCTCCTCCGTGTCATACCGCCGGGACAGCGCATCTGCCTTACCATTCTGGGACCCAGGGATGTACGTGATTTTAAATACGAACCTGGTGAGAAACATACTCCATCGAGCCTGGCGAGGGTTCAGTCTCCTCGCTGCCCGGATGTACTCCAGGTTCCGATGGTCAGTCAAAATGAGGAAAGGGTGTTGAGCCCCCTCAAGCCAATGCCTCCACACCTTAAGGGCTTGAACTACAGCTAACAGCTCCCTGTCCCCAACGTCATAGTTACGCTCCGCCGGGCTGAGCTTTTTTGAGTAAAAAGCACAGGGGCGGAGTTTAGGTGGCGTACCGGACCGTTGAGAGAGAACAGCCCCTATACCAGCCTCAGACGCATCTACCTCAACCTGAAAGGGTAATGCGGGATCCGGATGCGCCAGCACTGGAGCCGACGTAAACAGGTCCTTCAGTCTCCTAAAGGCCCTAATCCTCCGCATCAGCTGACCACTGCAGGCGCACCGGACCCCCTTTCAGAAGGGACGTGATGGGAGCTGCCACCTGTCCAAAACCCCGGATAAACCTCCGGTAGTAATTCGCAAAGCCCAAGAACTGCTGCACCTCTTTTACAGTGGTTGGAGTTTGCCAATTACGCACAGCGGACACACAATCCACCTCCATTCTCACCCCTGACGCGGACAACCGATAACCCAAAAAGGAGACCGACTCCTGGAAAAACAGACATTTCTCTGCCTTGACATATAGGTCGTGCTCCAACAGCCTCCTCAATACACGACGCACCAGGGTTATATGCTCGGCTCGGGTAGACGAGTACACCAGAATGTCATCAATGTACACGACCACCCCTTGTCCCTGCATATCCCGGAAAATGTCATCTACGAAGGATTGGAAGACTGATGGAGCATTCATCAACCCATATGGCATGACGAGATATTCGAAATGACCAGACGTGGTACTAAACGCTGTCTTCCATTCGTCGCCCTCCCTAATGCGCACCAAGTTATACGCGCTCCTGAGATCCAATTTTGTGAAAAACCGCGCTCCATGCAATGACTCTGTCATGGTCGCAATCAGAGGGAGTGGATAACTGTATTTCACAGTAATCTGATTGAGACCACGGTAATCAATGCACGGGCGCAACCCTCCATCTTTCTTCTTCACAAAAAGAAACTCGAGGAGGCGGGAGAAGTGGAGGGCCGAATGTATCCCTGTCTCAAAGATTCGGCTATGTAAGTCTCCATAGCTTTTCTCTCCTCTTGAGACAAAGGATACACGTGGCTCCGTGGGAGCGCTGCTCCTGCCTGGAGATCAATCGCACAATCCCCCTGTCTATGAGGAGGCAACTGCGTCGCCCTAGTTTTACTAAACACGAGAGCTAAATCCCCATATTCAGGCGGAATGTGCAGTGCGGGCACTTGGTTTGGACTTTCCACCGAAGTCGCCCCCACGGAAACACCCAGACATCGCCCCTCGCACTGAGCAGACCACCCATCGAGAGCCCTCTGTTGCCACGAAATAGCAGGGTTATGGGTGCTTAACCAGGGAATTCCCAGCACCACTGGGTACGCAGGAGAGTCGATCAGATACAGCTGTATAGTCTCCTCATGACCCCCCTGCGCACACATCCTAAGTGGTGCTGTGATCTCCCTAATCAACCCCGACCCCAACGGGCGGCTATCTAAGGCATGAACGGGAAAAGGTTTGTCAACAGGTAGGAGAGGGATCCCTAAATCTAAACAAAACTTCCGATCAACAAAATTCCCAGCTGCGCCTGAATCTACTAGCGCCTTATGCTGGGAATGAGGTGCAACCTGTGGAAAACACACAGGTATACAAAAGTGCACAACAGAAAGCTCTGGGTAAGTGGGACGTCTACTCACCTGGGAGGCCCCCCAGTGCGTGGCCTGTTGTCTTCTCCCCCGGAGAACCCTCCCCAGCACCTGGCCGCAGTGTGCCCTCCACGACCGCACTTGGTGCAGGAGACAGGCCCCCTCGGGCTCCTCCTCCTCCTTTCTCTAGCGCCGGCACCCCCGAGCTCCATAGGGCTCGGCTCGGAGGTGCCGGAGGGCGGAATGGACGGACCCCCTCGGGACGCCCACGGGTGGCCAGCAGGGTGTCCAGACGGATGGACATATCGACCAACTGGTCGAAGGTGAGATGGGTATCCCTGCAGGCCAACTCACGTTGAACGTCCTCCCGTAGGCTACATCGAAAATGGTCGATGAGGGCCCGTTCATTCCACCCTGCGTCCGCCGCTAGAGTCCGGAACTCTAGAGCAAACGCCTGTGCGCTCCTCCTCCCCTGTCTCAGGTGGACTAGACGCTCCCCCGCCGCTTTGCCCTCAGGTGGATGGTCGAACACGGCCTTGAAGCGGCGGGAGAACTCGGCGTAGGAGATGGTGTTGGCGTCCATCTTCCTCCACTCGGCGTTAGCCCACTCCAACGCCTTGCCCGTGAGACAGGAGATGAGGGCGGAAACGCTCCCGTGTCCCGAGGGCACCGAGTGTACAGTGGCCAGGTAGAGCTCCACCTGCAGGAGGAACCCCTGACACCCGGCAGCTGTTCCGTCATACGCCCTCGGGAGCGAGAGCCGAATCCCCCTGGGTTCCGGACCTGGGACTGGTGGACCGGCCGATGGGGTTGGCAGGGTAGGTGGAGGTGTGGGTACCCCGCTGGCCTCCCATCGGTGCAGGGTGTTGATGACGTCCTGTAGAGCGGTCCCCAGTTGTCGTATCTGGTCATCTTGGCCGCGAACATGCTCCTCGAGCGACTCAGGCGTAACTGCAGATCCTGCTGATTCCATTTTGGTGTGTGATTCTGTCAGGGGGTGCTGAAGGTGGGTGTGGTGCATGAATCAAGCGCAGGACGCAGAAGCTCAGTCCAAAAGACTTTAGTGCAATATTCACGTAGAAAATAAGCACAATAAGCCCGAAGGCGAAATAACGGCGCACACAGGCGTCAAACAAACGGCGCACTAACATGTGCGAAAAACCTCTCCAAAACACTGGAGGGAAGTACGTAGCTCCAACACGAAACAGAAGAGCAATCACACACAAAGACAAACACACACAACGAGAACTAAATAGGACACTAACGAGGACTAACAAGACACAGGTGTACAACATCAAGACAAAACCAAACGAACATGAAACATAGATCGGTGGCAGCTAGTACTCCGGGGACGACGACCGCCGAAGCCTGCCCGAACCAGGAGGAGGAGCAGCCTCGGCCGAAACGGTGACATGTTTGATGTATAGCCTTTAGAACTTCACGTTCAGTTGCTTTGTTATTTTGTCGAGTGTTTATTATTAACATTAAACATGTACGCATACCACGCTGCACCTTGGTCCAATCCTTTACACGATGAACGTGACACCCGCCTCCACCATCCGTTCTATTGGCCAACGTGCAATCACTAGAGAATAACGGGACATTAAAAACTGTAATATCTTTATGTTTCACCGAGTCGTGGACGACGTGGATAATATACAGCTGGCTGGGTTTTCTGTGCATCGGCAGGACAGAGCAGCTATGAAGGGGTGGGGGTCTGTGTCTATTTGTCAATAACAGCTGGTGCACAAAATCTAATATTAAGGAAGTCTTGAGGTTTTGCTCGCCTGAGGTAGAGTATCTCATGATAAGCTGTAGACCACACTATTTACCAAGAGAGTTTTCATCTATATTTACCACCACAAACCGACGCTGGCACTAAGACCGCACTTAACGACGAGCTGTATAAGGCCATAAGCAAACAAGAAAATGCTCATCCAGAAGCGGCGCTTCAATGCAGGGAAACTTAAATCCGTTTTACCTAATTTCTACCAGCATGTCACATGTGCAACCAGAGGAAAAAATCTCTAGACCACCTTTACTCCACACACAGTGGTGCGTACAAAGCTCTCCCTTGCTCTCCATTTGGCAAATCTGACCATAATTATATCCTCCTGATTCCTGCTTACAAGCAAAAACGAAAGCAGGAAGTACCAGTGACTCACTCTATACGGATGTGGTCAGATTACGCGGATGCTACACTACAGGACTGTTTCGCTAGCACAGACTGGAATATGTTCCGGGATTCATCCAATGGCATTGAGGAGTATACCACCTCAGTCACCGGCTTTATCAATAAGTGCATCGACGATGTCATCCCCACAGTAACCGTACGTACATATCCCAATCAGAAGCCATGGATTACAGGCAACATCCACACCGGGCTAAAGGCTAGAGCTGCCGCTTTCATGGAGCGGGAGACTAATCCGGACACTTATAATAAATCCCGCTATACCCTCAGAAGAACCATCAAACAGGCAAAGCGTCAATACAGGACTAAGATTGAATCCTACTACACCGGCTCTGACGCTCATCTGATGTGGCAGGGCTTGCAAACTATTACGGACTACGAAGGGAAACCCAGCTGCGAGCTGCCCAGTGACGTGAGCCTAACAGACGGGCAAAATGCCTTTTATGCTCGCTTCGAGGCAAGCAACACTGAAGTATGCATGAGAGCACCAACTGTTTGCGGGCGACTGTGTGACCTTTAAACAGGTCAACATTCACAAGGCTGCGGGGCCAGACGGATTACCAGGACGTGTACTCAGAGCATGCAAGGACCAACTGGCAAGTGTCTTCACTGACATTTTCACTGTTCACCCATGTCTGCGTGGCCAAGCACGACTCTAACACCATCATTAAGTTTGCTGACGACACAACGGTGGTAGGCCTGATCACCAACAACGATGAGACAGCCTATAGGGAGGAGGTCAGAGACCTGGCCGTGTGGTGCCAGGACAACAACCTCTCCCTCAATGTGAGAAAGATAAAGGAATGATCGTGGACTACAGGAAAAGGGAAGGCCGAACACGCCCCC
>NC_059212.1:8766960-8856960 GCF_020615455.1 Coregonus clupeaformis | reverse complement strand
CTCTCTTATCCATATCATCATCCCACAGATCCCAGCCCAGAGACTAGTCCAGAGTCTAGTACAGAGTCTAGAACAGAGCCCAGTCCAGAGTCTAGTCCAGAGCCCAGCCCAGAGTCTAGAACAGAGCCCAGCCCAGAGTCTAGTCCAGAGTCTAGTCCAGAGCCCAATACAGAGTCTAGTACAGAGTCTAGTACAGAGTGTCTGTCCTAAAAAGGGTGGATTATCAGACTACCTCTCTGTCTGTCCTAAAAAGGGTGGACTAACAGACTACCTCTCTGTCTGTCCTAAACAGGGTGGACTAACAGACTACCTCCCTGTCTGTCCTAAACAGGGTGGACTAACAGACTACCTCCCTGTCTGTCCTAAACAGGGTGGACTACCAGACATGATCTGTATCGAATGTTGAAGATATTTTAGTCTCATTGTGTTGAATGCCCACTGGTATAAGAAGTCTATAGTTCACATCTATGCATATCTCTGTATGTAGCTTGAGGTTTGTGAGCTAGCTTTAAACCAGGGCTGTTGCTGATAAGAGAGGAGAGAGAGAGTTGAGAGAGAGAGAAAGAGAGAGAGAAGAGGAGACAGGTTTGTTGTTGAGGACAGAGAAGAGAGAGAGAGAGTTGAGAGAGAGAGAAAGAGAGAGAGAGAGAGAGAAGAGGAGACAGGTGTGTTGTTGAGGACAGAGAAGAGAGAGAGAGAGTTAAGAGAAAGAAAGAGAGCGAGAGAGAGTGAAGAGGAGAGAGGTTTGTTGTTGAGGACAGAGAAAAGAGAGAGAGTTGAGAGAGAGAGAAAGAGAGAGAGTGAGAGAGAGAGAAGAGGAGAGAGGTTTGTTGTTGAGGACAGAGAAGAGAGAGAGAGAGTTGAGAGAGAGAGAAAGAGAGAGCGAGAGAGAGAGAAGAGGAGACAGGTTTGTTGTTGAGGACAGAGAAGAGAGAGAGAGAGAGTTGAGAGAGAGAGAGAAAGAGAGAGAGTGAGAGAGAGAGAAGAGGAGAGAGCTTTGTTGTTGAGAGTTTGAAGTGTTGTGTGTTTGTGTGGCAGATGGAGAGAGTTGCATAAGAGGATAATATGGGGAAACACCTGCAAGCTAACACCTCTCAGAGACCCAACACACACACTACAAACACTACACACACACACACACACACACACACCCTGACACCACCTCTCTCTCTCTCTCCTCTAGGACCTGATTCGTAGGGACATCCTGTACTATAAGGGCCGTATCGACATGGACCGCTATGATGTGCGGGACGCCATCGACGGTCGCGACGACGACTTCAACGTGAGCGTGAAGAACGCGTTCAAATTGCACAACAAAGACAGCGAGGAGCTCCACATCTTCCTGTCTAAGAAACTGGAGGAGAAGATACGATGGCTCCGGGCTTTCCACGAGGAGAGGAAGATGGTGCAGGAGGATGAGAAAATCGGTTAGACTCACACACACTCATTTTTACACACTCACACACACACATACACACTCACACACACTTATACATACACACTCACACACACACACATACACACTCACACACACTCATTTTTACACACTCACACACACACATACTCACACACACACACTTATACTCACTCACACACACACCTTTTGATGGTTCTCAGTCACACATTCTTCACCTACTTGTGGTGATGTCAAATGTTCATTTTACAATGAACAATGAGGTTGTATTCTATTCCATTTGAGACAATAGGCTTGCAGTCATGGTGTACACTGCAATAATTCAAGGTTAACATGGAGCTTGTGTGTTTCAGGGTTTGAGATCTCAGAGTACCAGAAGCATCAGGCAGCCCTGACTGTGAGGAAGGTAGCTAAACAGAAAGGTGAGGCAACACGAAGATACCAGGTGATTTCCCTTCCTTCCTTTCTTGCTCTTCTCTCTCTTCTCTCTCTTCTCTCTCTTCTCTCTCTTCTCTCTGACACTCTGTCTTCTCATCGCTGTTTACTTACCAAGCCTTACACACACACTTTTACCTTCGTCTCACACACACACACACACTCCGTACATACACACCGCACATCACTCTTTTACCTTCGTCTCTCACGCACATACACCTTTTCCTATGCCTTCTTTCTGTTTACAAATCGATTTGCAACCGTTCCAAAAGCGTCAAATCTAGTCACACATTATCTTCCAGAAGAGACTTGTGAATCAAACAACTGCTAAACACCTATGAAAAGACAGAGGGATTTTATGCATGGTGAATATTAAAGAATAGTTATCTTGAAGTGAAAACGCAGGTGTATAGAACGCCAGTTGGATGTGAGTTGTTTGCCATTGTTGATGTGATGTGTGTTTTTTACCGTTAGGCCCATCATAACAGATGTGTGTGGTCTCTCTGTGAATGATGTTTCTGATGTTAAGATGGCCCATTCGTCAGTCTAGGGGCTCTATTTTCAGCTGCCACTAAGGAGGCGCAAGTGTCAAACGCAGTTTGCAATTTTGTCATTGGCATTTTCCAGCCCTAACGCCAGGTTCCGCAATTTACCTGTCTGACATCAGCTCGCCTGCGCTGAGGTGGGAGGGGTGGCAATATTTGAGCTGTGTCTTTAAAAACAAGAGCAAAAGTGACGATTTCATGCAGCGCTAACGGGAAGTTATAAAGACCCACAAAAAGCTGGTCTTAACAGTAAGACAGTTGATAATGGCATGGATTTAGAGAGTGGAAGCGCAGTCTATCCAGACATGACAGTGCCCATAGAACAGAGATGTGCCATTTGTGCCGGTGAATCTCGTATTTAGAAACGTAAAAAATATATATTGCCCCCCCCCTCCCCCCATTTCGTTTAATTTGATTAAAAACCAGGCATAGCCTACCCTCCCTTTAATTAAGGCTGGTTTAGCAGCATCGCATTGGTGCGTCTGTTTATCCTGGCCATTAGCCCAGTAGCCTATGAATAAAGTGCTTTTAAATTGTCTACTGAGAGTGCTTTGATATATTTAGCTTTTTCATTATTCACAATTCACATATCTGCATACTTCATTTAGTAAGCTATCCATCCCCAATTTTCAAAGAGCGCCCCTCGTCTGATTACCAAAGACACGCTCCTCCAAACTATTAAGTCCTCCTATAATGCCATATCAATGGCAGATTTTGGGGAGAATAGGCAAAGATACAATTGACAGTATCCTAGTATTTTGTATAGACGTGTGAATGTTATGCATAAAGACATGTAGGCATACCTGTGCACACAGTGCCATGGAACGAGAGAGGCGATTTATGGTATCATGCTTCTGACCCCATCCTATTTAGAAACTGTTTTCCATTTCATATCAAGCCTTCCATAGGCTGCTCTTATCCTAGGCCTAGGCTACGAAGGCTGGTTCAACAGCAATGCGTTGTGTCTTTTATCCTGGCCTTGTAAAGTAGCCTATCCATAAAAGGTGTTTAAATGGTCTATTCGTCAGAGTGCCTTGAATTGAAAATATACTGCACATCCTAAAACATACACACATATGCCTACCTGCATGCTTCATTTAGCTTGTTCAAGTATCCGTCCCCATCTCCAAAGAGCGCCTGTCATCCGGGAACCAAAGATGCGCTCCTCCAAACTTATTTAAATGATTCAGTCGTTTAATGCAGTATCATCGGTAGGCCTAGGCTATATCTGGCTTATTGACAACGTGCCTCACACATACAATACAAGTTACGGGGAGCTTAGTATTTATTATTGAGGAGAAGTGTGATGTGTAAAGACATGTAGGCTAGGCTTGTTGAAGCCAATTACAACAATGTTGACTGCCAACACTCCAAACATAGGCTATTGAGCAAATACTAGTTGTATTTACTGTTGCTATTAAGTTATTGTAGCCTATGCTATTTAATAAACTGTAGTGTCAATATACAATGGATCAGGAGGAGAACATCCCGTGTCCCCAGCTGAATTGGAGTTGATGGCAACGCAAAGACAGTCAGTAACCTACAGAACTGGAGACAAACACATGCAGAATTAGACTAAGCCATGGAACGCATTGATTGGCCAGTGAGTGGCCAAGCGCTAGTCAAATCAAATCAAATCAAATCAAATTGTATTTATCACATGCGCCGAATACAACAGGTGTAGACCTTACCGTGAAATGCTAACTTACAAGCCCTTAACCAACAGTGCAGTTTGAAGAAAATAGAGTTAAGAAAATATTTACTAAATTAACTAAAGTAAAATAAAATGAGGCTATATACAGGGGGTACCGGTACCGAGTCAATGTGCGAGGGTACAGGTTAGTCGAGGTAAATTAGTCGAGGTTAGTCACACCTACAAAACCCAGCCCTTTCGCACCACCGCCAGCAATTGCACTCATAATAATAATGTGGGCTGTAAAAATAGCAAAAATATTTCTGACGCACCCCAGGACTTATAGCGCTACAACCAGCACTAAGATTTACCACTGGGTTAGGTTTGTTCAAATACAGCCCTAGATGTGTGTCAGAACTGTGTCCTTCTGTGTTTGGTTTGGTGTGTCACAGTACTGTCCTGTTCTATGTGTGTGTTACATCGTGGTTTTACAGTAACTGTGTGTGTGTTACATCGTGGTTTTACAGTAACTGTGTGTGTGTTACATCGTGGTTTTACAGTAACTGTGTGTGTGTTACATCGTGGTTTTACAGTAACTGTGTGTGTGTTACATCGTGGTTTTACAGTAACTGTGTGTGTGTTACATCGTGGTTTTACAGTAACTGTGTGTGTGTTACATCGTGGTTTTACAGTAACTGTGTGTGTGTTACATTGTGGTTTTACAGTAACTGTGTGTGTTACATGGTTGGCACAAGGTGAAGTACTGCTCTTGAATTTTCAGATTCATTATTAGATATCATCTTGAGAAAGAGGGCCTTGTTTTATGGACATGGTTTGAAAATGATAAAGGTATATCATTCATTAGAGTTTTGTTTACTGTAGAGATAATGCAACAAGATGCCATGGCAACTGATAAGAAATCAGAACTACTATACTTACCAATGGCATTGGAGCATGTTGATATAGAGTATATTCTATCTTTATTACCTCTCAAGGCTCTCTAAGATCTCCATAGAGAAACAGTGTCTATAATCAGTTAACAAAACAAGGACACTGTGTTTTTCAAGATGCCATGGCAACTTTTCAATTTTCCATCATCAAATATTGATTATTCACAGTTTGGCTGTGGAGTAGTTGTTGTGATGCTCGTAGATTGTAGTCCAACAGCTTTCTGTTCTTATAAATCTATTTTGATCGCTCTTACTTTCCTTAGTCTTAGGGTGCTATTCAATCAAACACGTAATCAGCAAAGCCGGAATAACACTCTCTCCATCGCCAATGGAAACGCCTGATTTCATATTTGTGCTGGAAGAATGTTATTTCTCCGGGTCCTCGTGTTTGCCTGATTCAGGGATTGTTTGAATAGCATCTCTAGTTCTCCCTTGTGTCATTACTAGAGCAGAGTTTTATCTTTTCCATCCTCCAGCATCATCATATGATCATATATCATATCTGATGATTAACGTAGTACATAGTTGTAGTTGCCTGTTTGTTGTGAAAGCATGACTAGATGTTGTGTCAAATGTTCTGTTTCTGATCCAATACTGACCATGTTTCTCTGGCTATCCACCTCTCCACCCCTTGGCTTCTGCTCTTTGCCTCTGCCTCTACTCTGCTCCTCCTTCCTGCCCCCTACTCTGCTCCTCCTTCCTGCCCCCTACTCTGCTCTCTCCTTCCTGCCTCTACTCTGCTCTCTCCTTCCTACCCCCTACTCTGCTCCTCCTTCCTGCCCCCTACTCTGCTCCTCCTTCCTGCCCCCTACTCTGCTCCTCCTTCCTGCCCCCTACTCTGCTCCTCCTTCCTGCCCCCTACTCTGCTCTCTCCTTCCTGCCTCTACTCTGCTCCTCCTTCCTGCCCCCTACTCTGCTCCACCTTCCTGCCCCCTACTCTGCTCTCTCCTTCCTGCCTCTACTCTGCTCCTCCTTCCTGCCCCCTACTCTGCTCCTCCTTCCTGCCCCCTACTCTGCTCTCTCCTTCCTGCCCCCTACTCTGCTCTCTCCTTCCTGCCCCCTACTCTGCTCTCTCCTTCCTGCCCCCTACTCTGCTCCTCCTTCCTGCCCCCTACTCTGCTCTCTCCTTCCTGCCTCTACTCTGCTCTCTCCTTCCTACCCCCTACTCTGCTCTCTCCTTCCTGCCCCCTACTCTGCTCCGCCTTCCTGCCCCCTACTCTGCTCCTCCTTCCTGCCCCCTACTCTGCTCCTCCTTCCTTCCCCCTACTCTGCTCACTTCTTCCTGTCCCCTACTCTGCACCTGCCTTCCAGGTGTGAACAGATGCGTGCCTCCTCCTACCCCCCTCCCCAGGACCGCCTACCCCCGGGACAGTATGACCTAACAGATGACTTGGCACAAGCAGAGGTTTTTGAATTCAGTCAATTCAAACGAGGCCAGTCTCTTTTCAGGCACAGCAATTTTACTAGATTAACACCATTTAAGAAATAGAGAAACAGACTCTTTCCAAGGACCATCTATTTTTTCTGAGAAACACTCAAACTAAAATGTTTGGAGGATTACATCGTCGTCCTGTGAAGAAGAATTGAAGACAAAAAAAGAACCACTGAAGGAAGGACCAATTATGTTTATTTGTGAGTTTCATTGTGAGTTGTCACCCAGAAGACTGGATAACTATGGATTATAACTTCTTCACTTAATTCTAATTCCAGTGTTCTTAGTTCTAAGTTCCAATGCTCCTCTTCTCCAGTAGACGCTACTGTTCCATACTGAAGTGTACTGGAATCTGCTTCTACACCCCTTAACCCCACCATCGCCATCTGAATGTCCTGGATTCATGGAGATAGCTTTTATTTTTGTTATTTTCAGGCTCTGCCGTTTTTCCATATTTGAAGTAAGCATATTTAATGTTCCTTTACCAGAAGTCCACCTACCTAGTGTACAGTATGATTGTGTAGATGACAGGTGTTCTGTTGTGTTGATGTGTGTGTCTGTGAGGATTATGTTGTTGTGAGGATGGCCTGAGGTGCACTGTAACAATGAGGCTGAGGCTGAAAAGGCATCCTATTCCCTATATAGTGGGGTAGGGTGACACTTTGACTGATAGGAGAGCCGTTGGCTGGTTCTGATGTTTCTTAGAAGTTCTGTTGTCAGCATCACCTGTCCCATCAAAGACTAGTCAGACCATCTCTCTCTCTCTCTCCCTCTCTCTCTCTCTCTCTCTCTCTCTCTCTCTCTCTCTCTCTCTCTCTCTCTCTCTCTCTCTCTCTCTCTCTCTCTCTCTCTCTCTCTCTCTCTCTCTCTCTCTCTCTCTCTCTCTCTCTCTCTATCTCTCTCTGTTCTCTCTTCTCTCTCTCTCTCTCCCTCTCTCTCTCTCTCTCTCTCTCTCTCTCTCTCTCTCTCTCTCTCTCTCTCTCTCTCTCTCTCTCTCTCTCTCTCTCTCTCTCTCTCTCTCTCTCTCTCTCTCTCTCTCTCTCTCTCTCTCTCTCTCTCTCTCTCCCTCTCTCTCGCTCTCTCTCTCTCTCTCTCTCTCTCTCTCTCTCTCTCTCTCCATCTCTCTCTCTCTCTCTCTCTCTCTCTGCTCTCTCTCTCTCTCTCCCTCTCTCTCTCTCTCTCTCTCTCTCCATCTCTCTCTCTCTCTCTCTCTCTCTCTCTCTCTTTCTTTTCTCTATCCCCTCTCTCATTCTCAATTCAATTCAAAGGGCTTTATTAGCATGGGAAACATATGTTAACATTGCCAAAGCAAGTGAAATAGATAATAAACAAAAGTGAAATAAACAATAAATATTAACAGTAAACATTACACACACAAAAGGAATTGAGACATTTCAAATGTCATATTATGTCTATATACAGTGCTGTAACGATGTGCAAATAGTCTCTCTCTCTCTCTTCTCTATTCCCTCTGTCTTCCTTTCTCTTTACCCTACTACTCCTCCCCCTCTCTCTCCCTTCCCCTTCTCTCCCTCTCTATCTCTCTCTCTCTCCCTTCCCCTTTCTCTCCCTCTCTCTCCCTTCCCCTTCTCTCCCTCTCTCTCTCTCCCCCTCTCTCTCCCTTCCCCTTCTCTCCCGCTCTATCTCTCCCCCTCTCTCTCCCTTCCCCTTCTCTCCCTCTCTATCTCTCTCTCTCTCTCCCTTCCCCTTCTCTCCCTCTCTCTCCCTTCCCCTTCTCTCCCTCTCTCTCTCCCCCTCTCTCTCCCTTCCCCTTCTCTCCCGCTCTATCTCTCTCTCTCTCCCTTCCCCTTCTCTCCCGCTCTATCTCTCTCTCTCTCCCTTCCCCTTCTCTCCCGCTCTATCTCTCTCTCTCTCCCTCGCTCTCTATCTCTCTCTTCCTCTCTCTTCTCAATCCCCATTCCCCTCTATCCCTGTCTCTCTCTCTCTTTGCCTTCTGTCTCTCTGTTCCCTCCCTCTCTCTCTCTGTTCCCTCTCTCTCTGTTCCCTCCCTCTTTCTGTTCCCTCTCTCTGTTCCCTCCCTCTCTCTCTGTTCCCTCCCCCTTCTCTGTTCCCTCCACCTCTCTCTGTTCCCTCCCTCTCTCTGTGTTCCCTCCCCCTCTCTGTTCCCTCCCCTCTCTCTGTTCCCTCCCCCTCTCTCTGTTCCCTCCCTCTCTCTGTTCCCTCCCCCTCTCTCTGTTCCCTCCCCCTCTCTCTGTTCCCTCCCTCTCTCTCTGTTCCCTCTCTTCTTTCTGACTATGTTTTTGTTTAATGAGGCTCATCTAGTTGGATGTCTGTCATTATCCATGATGTTACGGCAGGTCAGGGAAGTAATCAATAGCCATAACATCAATACAACATGTACATTTTCTAGTTTGCACCAAATACTGTTGACAGGGTATAATCACCAACCACAGAGGCTGGGTGTTGGGTCACAAAGGGTTTCCTGTGCTGGTGAATCATTTAAAGCAGTTGCACCAGTTAAAACAGACAGACCAGATGAAGCAGCACTGAGTAGTGAGCTGTAGAACGCCTGTCTGTCTCACCTGTCTGTCTGATTGGACCAACACCTGTCACCTGATTCCTTGACTGAAATCACAAAATTAAATGACAGATAAAAAATGTATTTCATTTGGTTCAGCTGTCGAATAATTAACATTCACAATGAAGCAAATAGGTTTTTATAGCTTTGTTTAATCTCCATCTGTTGAGAAAAGCACAGCCAACCATACAGTGTTGTGTGTGCCCTTGTTTTAGACATAAGTAAGAATATTGCACTAACAGGGATGGTATCAACTGCATCCGCTTCAGTTCAAGTTCTGGTGTGTTTTCTGGGGGAGAATGTTGTAAACTAGAGAGAAATAACCACTGTCTCCGTTTATACGTCTTAGTTTTGTTGTTTCAAAGTTTGAATTTTAAGTGCATAAAATCTGTCATATTCCTTATTTTCCAAAATAAACTGTAAGCGATGTTCATACTTAAGACACAAATACAGAAACACATTTTATATCAGATGATACCAGTTGATGGAAATCAACTACAGTATGACAACTTGTGATATATCACTGTATCTTCAATACTCACGACAGTGTGATATAATACAATTATTATAGTTATATTATATTATACTTTTATGTCATTTTGTTTACCTTATAGGCCCTATACTAATTAGATAATAAGATTTTATTTGAATGGTGTGTAATTTATGTTTTTATTTCAGTAAAAAAGAGTTGATAAAATGATGATTTGATTTCTGGTATCTCTAGAAAGTGTTCCTAGAATGATTGCTTTAGATCAGTGGTGTCCAATCTCCTCCTGGAGAGATACCCTCCCGCAGGATTTTATTCCAACCCTACTCTAACACACCAGACTCTACTAATCAGCTGGTCCCCAAGACCTTGATTATCTTAAATCAGGTGTGTTAGAGCAGGGCTGGAACAAAAGCCTGCAGGAGGCTATATCTCTCCAGGAGGATGGTTGGTCACCCCCTGCAGTAGATTTGACTACTTTACTAGCAAGGTTGCCAGATTGGTTTCTGCTTCATCTGCTATTATAACACAGAGGAGTTAGCTGAAGCAGAACAGATCTGGCAACATGGTTAGTCTACAACCTCATGCCCAGCAGAGAATATCCCTCCCCACTCCCCCAGTCCAGCCACACCAGAGCCCTAATGCACAGTAGTAGATTTACCATATGTTACATAAATTATGATAGAGTACTTGGAAAAACAAAGAATCCATCGTACTAGTAAATGTTCCATAGTTACGGTAAGATATCTTCATATAGCCCCGAGCCCCGTTCCACTGTAGAAGCAGAAACAGAGACAGACATCTAACTGTGCCCTAACAAAGATGCTATCTATGTATGCATCCCAAATTGCACCCTATACCCTATAGAGTGCACTACCTTTGACGAGTCCGCATAGGGCTCTGGTCAAAAGTAGGGAATAGGGTGCCATTTGGGATGCACCCTAACTGTGCCCTACCAGAGATGCTATCACTCTGAATATCGTTCTAAATATCACTCTAAATATTGCTCTGAATATCGGGTTGAATATTGCTCTGAATATTGCTCTGAATATCACCCTGAATATCACTCTAAATATCACTCTGAATATCACTCTAAATGTCACTCTGAATATCACCCTGAATATCACTCTAAATATCACTCTGAATATCACTCTAAATGTCACTCTGAATATCACCCTGAATATCACTCTAAATATCACTCTAAATATCACTCTGAATATCACTCTAAATATCACTCTGAATATCACCCTGAATATCACTCTAAATATCACTCTGATTATCACTCTGAATATCACTCTGAATATCACTCTGAATATCACTCTGATTATCACTCTAAATATCACTCTAAATATCACTCTGAATATCACTCTAAATATCACTCTAAGCGAATCAACAGTGAAACAGAGACATATCCAGTGTGTATTCCAGACTAGGAGGTCAGGCTGTTATTGTAATACCACGTCATTGCACTGGGGATGTGGATCTGTTGAGTATGAGGGACATTTCACTGTTATTGTCTAACAAATTCTAAGACTATTTAAATTAAATTTAGAATAAATAATTTCATTTAGATTTTAATCAATTGTCCTATTGATCTCCTCCGTGTATTAATGAAAGGCTTAGGGGGTTTGACAGAAGGTCAGTATTTGGTTTATTGACATTCCTTTTTCTTTTCTTTTCCAATTCAACTTAAACAGTTTAGAGAAGCTAACTGACTTGAAATGGTGAGGAACAGAACAGTCATATTACTTGTGACAAGCAGCTAGCTACATGTGCATACTGTATAAACAACAGATCATATATTATATTACAATATTGGTATTTTATGTTGGAGACCACCAACAGTGTTATTTCAGTTCTAGGTTACAGCTCAAATGGCACCCTATTCCCTATATAGTGCACTACTTTTGACCAGAGCTCCATGGGCCCTGTTCAAAAGTAGTGCACTATAAAGGGGATAGGGTGCCATTTGAGACACAGTTCTAGCCTCAGTACCAGGTAGATAGATGCATGATGTTTATGGCATCCAGAGTTCTGCATGACACATGAGATTAACTCTTTGAAGATTTGGTTTTCTCTTACTTTAACAACCAACATGCTTGCCATTATTCTACAACCTTCCACTGTTTCATTCCATGTAAGGATATGATGTTTTCTCTAGGCCTAAATCTTTTCCCTGGCCATAATATACTGTTTCCCTCTCTCAAGGGATTATATTTATTCATGGCAGACAGCAGAAGAGAATGTAAATCCACTGACATGCCATAATAATATTATTCTAACATTGGATTGTGGTTTGCTATCAATCAATCAATCAATCAATCAATCAATCAATCAATCAATCAATCAATAATTAACTGATTGGTGGTTAACACTATTAACATAACACTGGACTCTAGTTTTATACTTTGATAAATAATTTGTTAATTTGATCAGTTAGTTCTCTGCCATGCACTGACTATTGATAGAATATTCTACCACTCCTGCAGAACAGATTCAAGGTAAAACGGGTAATTTTTCTATGGCAACAGCACACCAAATAGGAGTTCTATCTGCTGTTCATGCTGTTAGCATGTATTTATGCTGAACCAATAAGAAACCTGGTAGAAGGAGCTATATGTAACCATAATCCTGGATACATTCATACACTGGATCTATTCATGTCAGCAGCTCTACCCAACACAGTCATGTATTCTTTGAGGTGCATTTAGGAGACAGGATATTTATTTTCCTCCCAATAATAGCACAAATATTTATGAAATTCAATATGGTATATTATGTTGATATTAACATCAAATGTTTGTTGTTGTTTTAGACATTGGCAGTATGAGCCCTTGATTCTGTTGTTGGCCGGGTGAGGCTATATTTAGGGCTGAAAGGAAGGAGAAATTCGTAGCAGCCATTATACATATGATGCACTGGCTTTGTCCCAAATGGCACCCTATTCCCTATATATTCCCTATGGGCCCTGATGAAATGTAGTGCACTATACAGGGAATAGGGAGCCATGTGGGACGTACACACAGTCATCATTACAAATCCTTGTTGCTTTTCTCTAGTTGGTTATAAAGTAGTACGTGGTTTCAGAACAGTCAGGGTACTAATGGATGTACACTGAAAACATCAAAGAAACAGATTACAAGACAAGTAACAAGTTTAGTTGGAGCTACTAGGCTATTCACATTGCCATCTAGAATGGGGGTTGGTTGGACTCTCGTATGACTTCTATTTTATATGTCATCACCATGTACAGTACAAATAGCAGGAACATATATTTTCTCTCTGGCCTTAGATTAGATTTGTTTTGATTGGTTGTATAAATGGAAAAACCAACTCTGAAACTATGTAATGCCTATTCAAATCCTGAAACTGTGAATGGGGAGCGTCAAGAAGTCTATGTATTTATGTTTTGATGTAATCAAAGAGCACTGGGAATTATGTTGTATTTATCTGTAAAAACCTAACCATGTCTGATATAACTGTACTTTAGTTGAAATAAAAAACTCTATATACTGAACTGTGTCCTAAGGTCAATGGGGACGTTAGACAGGATATCCTCATCCTGTAATGTGATGTCATATCCTGTCTGTGTACTAATCCTGTTCAAATAAGGCATCTTCTCCCTGTTTGCTGCTCCAGTGATTGACTGGGTTTGAACCTGAGTTTGAACCTGGGTTTGAACCTGAGTTTGAACCTGGGTTTGAACCTGAGTCTCTTGCGCTCCACAAGACTGTGTCACTGAGCTAAAGCCTAGGAATTAACTTAGGGAACTAACTTCAGTCTTCAGCAAGGTCACTCATAATGTGAGCGAGATTGCGCAAATGACATTGTTTTTAGTTTGACTGAAGATTACTTGCAGACGGTGAGCAGTGATTTCATAGATGGAGAATACATTTACAGTGGTAGTGTGACACCTAGTGGTTACTCGTGGTTTTACACTTACCAAATGTTTCTCCTGAAGCTTTGTGGGCTCCTCTCATATAACTGTCCAGGAGAGGGCAGTGTCTTCACCATAGTTTCAGCAGCCTTCAACCAATTTCCAATGATTACATTTAAACACAATTTGCTGAATTCAATCACAGAGATGAAGTTAAATAAATATGTTTATTCGAATAAAACCTCTACAGCTATTCAAAGGCAAACTTGGTATAATTATTAATCACACTTACAATAAAAACAGAACAAACTGGACTTTGCAGCCCATGATGCACTCAGTAGAGACAGTAGAGGATGGTATGAAATTGTTGCACTTTTGTTTAAGTTTTGCAGAAATCCTCCCCCATATTGGTTTCACCTAACATGTGTTTTCAGAACAGTGGAGATGAAGCAGAGGAATCCACTGTAGACTATTGGTGCACAGCCATATGGGATATCCATTCACGACATCATCTTCATACAGAGTTCAGAGACAAGGAGTTAGAGGTCAGGTGAGATGTTTCAGGTAGTTCCTCAGTATCTGGGGAATGTCCAAGCGGTCTATGGACGCCATTTTGTTAACCATGGGGAGGTAGCTCCGAATCGCAAGCCGTGTCTGTGACATCAGAGTATTGGGACAAACTGGACATAAAACACAGAAGAGGTTCTTGTTAAACGCTCCAAAGTTCTCATCATTAACAACCATCAATCACTTATAGATACAGAACAGACTGAATATGTGACAGTCAAATATGTAACAAATGTATAACTTATGTGCAAGAAATGTAGCAAATCTTTAACAAATGTTTAACAAATATGAAACAAATGTTTAACAAATATAAAACAAATGTTTAACAAGTGTGTGTGATGTTCTCACCTCTTTCCTTGAGCAGCAGCACCACGGCTTCGTTCTGCTTGGTGGTCTTGTCAATAATCAGCGTGGGCAGATACACGTCTGCCCCAAAGTCTATGAGCAGCTGTATGTATTCCACTCCACAGCCATACCTCAGACACATCTCCAGCACCGTCTTGGGTTGCTTGATCCTGGCCAGCATCTTCTCTGACTTACAGTTATAGTTAGGATTAGCCCCATGGAGCAGCAGCAGTTTAAAGCAGTCCAGGTGTCCATATACAGCGGATATGTACAGGGGTCCCCTGCAGGCTGTGGCGTTGGAGGCCCACTCAGGGACTTTGGGCCAGACGTCGACCTCGGCTCCGAACTGAAGCAGCTCCCTGAGGACCTCCACGTCTCCCTCGCGGGCGGCGGTCAGCACCGGGGAACAGTTGTTGTACGGGCTGCCGTTGGGGTCGGCTCCAGCCTTTAGTAAGACCACAACACAGTCCAGGTGTTTACCACTGACCGCGGTAAACAGAGGGGTCTGGGCCTTCACATCTAGACTGTCCACCTGCAAAACCAATCAATCACCAAACAAGAATTAATCAATAGGCTAAATCACATTTATTTAGAAAGCCCTTTTTACATCAGCAGTTGTCACGACGTGCTTATACAGTAGCATAGAGTAAATGACTGTTGTTTGAATCAACCTTAACTCTAAAAGTGCAGACTAAAATTGTCGTGTCGCGTCGGCTGTTGGTGGCTATTGCTGTCAAACAAAGAGTCCGCTTAGGCTGCACCTTGATTAGAAGTTTTTATTCTTATCACAAGTTTACAGCATAAGTTTACAGACCCGCGGTGTCTGGAGAAGCACCGTCCCAAAATAATCTGAATGCTTCTGCCCCCTCTTTGTCTAGCTCATACTTATAAACAAAGCCAAAATATGGGTTGCTCCCTCTTTCGTCCAATCACCTATCCCCCCTGGGGCGTCACCCTACAACTACTACTTTTGAACTAAGATAAACATCTTTTCTTTGTCCCTCTAGACTAGTCATAATCTTCATACACGACAAAAATAAACCATGCTTTTTTAGTCCATGTCAGGAGTAGGCGTCAGTTGGAGAAGCTAGGCCAAGGTATTCTATCACCATATCTCACCTCGGCTCCGTGCTCCAGCAGCAGTTCCAGACACCTCAGGTGGCCATGTGCTGCGGCGGTCCGTAGGGGGGTAACAGGGATCCCCCAGCCACTTCTGCTGTTGATACTCCTTCTGTAGCTCTCCTGGGACAACAGCTCAGCTAACACCACCACTTCATCACTGCTCACCGCCTGGTTCAGAGCCTGGGGAACGGAGGAGTATTATACATCCATGTACCATAGACACAGTGTTATTGGGTTGCACTGCTGGGTGGTATAGTCCCCTGTAGCTCAGTTGGTAGAGCATGGCGCTCGCAACGCCAGGGTTGTGGGTTCGTTTCCCACGGGGGGCCAGTATGAAAATGTACGCACTCACTAACTGTAAGTCGCTCTGGATAAGAGCGTCTGCTAAATTACTAAAATGTAAATGTATTCACCACACTCAAAACAAAAGAAAACAGAAACAGGGAGGTACTATCTAAACTTGTTCAATAAGATATGCTCGTTTTTTGTTGGACATAATTTTGAAACGTTTTGCTACGGTGTTCCTAATGAATACGACCCTGGTTAGGTCACACCCATGTAGACTTGGGAAGTCACCCCCTTACAATCTTCCCAGTGAGTCTGATGCTGTGCAAGTCTACTGATGCTGTCCCAGTGATAGGTTGCTAAGTTACAAAGCACTGCAAGCTCATTGGTTGTACCTGGCCATGCTCACTGTCCTCCTCATCCTCTTCCTTGGGCTGAAGCAGAGAGAAGATCTTGGAGACGTCCATTAGACTCATTTTGAGAGGGTTGGTGGGTGTGTTGATACGGTCTAGGACCATACTGGTACTATAGATGTAACAGTTACAACTCCCCAATCTGAGGAGAGAGAGAGAGAGAGAGAGAGAGAGAGAGAGAGAGAGAGAGAGAGAGAGAGAGAGAGAGAGAGAGAGAGAGAGAGAGAGAGAGAGAGAGAGAGAGAGAGAGAGAGAGAGAGAGAGAGAGAGAGAGAGAGAGAGAGAGAGAGAGAGAGAGAGAGAGAGAGAGAGAGAGAGAGAGAGAGAGAGAGAGAGAGAGAGAGAGAGAGAGAGAGAGAGAGAGAGAGAATGAGAGAGAGAAAGAAGAGAGAGAGAGAGAGAGAGAGAGCGAGAGAGAGAGGAGGGGGCTATAATTAAATTAATGAATAAACTTTATAGATCCTCTGAGGGAAAATTGGTGTTGTCACCAGCATCAGACAAAGACAGGGAGAATACAGACACACAGGCATAGCTAAACTGACTGGGTTTGTACCAGCCAGGGCTCATCTGTGCTTCGGGACAGGAATAGATAGAGACAGGGAATAGATAATAGACAGGGAATAGATAATAGACAGGGAATAGATAGAGACAGGGAATAGATAGAGACAGGGAATAGATAATAGACAGGGAATAGATAGAGACAGGGAATAGATAGAGACAGGGAATAGATAATAGACAGGGAATAGATAATAGACAGGGAATAGATAATAGACAGGAATAGATAGAGACAGGGAATAGATAATAGACAGGGAATAGATAATAGACAGGGAATAGATAGAGACAGGGAATAGATAGAGACAGGGAATAGATAATAGACAGGGAATAGATAGAGACAGGGAATAGATAGAGACAGGGAATAGATAGAGACAGGGAATAGATAATAGACAGGGAATAGATAGAGACAGGGAATAGATAGAGACAGGGAATAGATAATAGACAGGGAATAGATAGAGACAGGGAATAGATAGAGACAGGGAATAGATAATAGACAGGGAATAGATAGAGACAGGGAATAGATAATAGACAGGGAATAGATAGAGACAGGGAATAGATAGAGACAGGGAATAGATAGAGACAGGGAATAGATAGAGACATTAATAGATAATAGACAGGGAATAGATAGAGACAGGGAATAGATAATATACAGGAATAGATAGACAGGGAATAGATAATAGACAGGAATAGATAATAGACAGGGAATAGATAGAGACAGGGAATAGATAATAGACAGGAATAGATAGAGACAGGGAATAGATAGAGACAGGGAATATATAATAGACAGGGAATAGATAGAGACAGGGAATAGATAGAGACAGGGAATAGATAATAGACAGGGAATAGATAATAGACAGGGAATAGATAGAGACAGGGAATAGATAGTGACAGGGAATAGATAGAGACAGGGAATAGATAGAGACAGGGAATAGATAGAGACAGGGAATAGATAGAGACAGGGAATAGATAGAGACGGGGAATAGATAGAGACAGGGAATAGATAGAGACAGGGAATAGATAATAGACAGGGAATAGATAATAGACAGGGAATAGATAGAAAGGAATAGATAGAAACAGGAATAGATCATAGACAGGGAATAGATAGAAACAGGAATAGATAGAAACAGGAATAGATAGAGACAGGGAATATATAATATAAAGGAATAGATAGAGACAAGAATAGATAGAGACAGGACTAGATAGAGACAGGGAATAGATCATAGACAGGAATAGATAGAAACAGGAATAGATAGAAACAGGAATAGATAGAAAGGAATAGATCATAGACAGGAATAGATAATAGACAGGTATAGATAGGCCACTTCATTGCTGTGAATGTTTGTGTTATAAGCTTCTCTCTCTAACACTCTACATAGAGCCCAATGCACAATATTATATATGAACCTTTTTTCAAATTCAGTTCATTTGGGTTTGCACAAGTTGGCAGAGAGGGCATAATGTGGAGATGGATTAAGCAACCGATTTGGGGACTGTTACAAACTTCCAACCCAGACAGAATCCCGTTCCCCATTTAACTCCTGCTATAGCTACTATGGTCCAGAGACCCAGCAAATGGTGGTTAACAATGCTTTCCACTTACCTCACCCACAGGGTCACCAACCAGTGATCTCTCTGCCAACAATGTTAATCAGGACGTTGGTAGTAAACACTTTCCACTCTTTAATAACTCCATGGTCCGTCGGTCACGTGGAAGAAGAGGAGAAGACTCCAGGAGGAATGTGTTGCTGGATCCACACAGGGACTGGGGTCTGAGAGCTGGGGGTGGGGGGGGGTGGGTGTTTGTGCCCGCGGGTGTGTTACTGTCTAACACAGCAGAGCAGAGAGGGGGTCTGGCTGGCTGGGGGGCTATTTTTAGGCACACAGATGGACCTACCTAAACTTCCATTCTTGGAGAACTGCGGGGGTTATAATTAGATTGGTGATAAGACTAGTGACACTGACACTCAGGCTGAGAGTTTGGTTGGTGCGCAGGGGCCTTGGTACTCTCTGGTGTTCTATAACTGATGGTCAGTATTAGAAATACACCACTAGACTACTGTACCAGCAAATATGTCATCAGATGTGTGATCTGAAATCAGATAGGCTTAGTTCAGTCTATTTTCATTTCAGCTTGCCATGCTCACAGAAAGTAACTTTTTTAAAGAGTGTAAGTGTGTATTGAAATCCTATAAGTGAAATGCTTTGTGCTGTATTGTGTTTACGTGTAACAGGCCTGTCATCACCACCATGTCTTTAGTTTACACTGTGACTGGCAACCATCTTATAGCCTGTCTGCAGCTGTCTGACAGGCTGTTTTAGACTATCAGCTGTTCACACAGCCCTGCCCTGCCCTACCCCCAGAACCATGATCAAGAAGACCTCTGCATTTGTAGAAGTATGGCATGCATCTTACATTAACATTTTAGTCATTTAACAGACACTCTTATCCAGAGCAACTTACAGGAGCAATTAGGGTTAAGTGCCTTGCTCAAGGGACAGATTTTTCACCGGGGATTCAAGTCGGGGATTAGAACCAGCGACCTTTCGGTTACTGGCACAACGCTCTTAACCACTAAGCTACCTGCCCCCACTAGATCTACACATTCCAGGCATTTTGGGAGGTGAAGTCTGTTTCCGACTCTCAAAAACACAGGGAAGGGAAATTATTTGATGTAACCATTGTTTGCTTATAGCTTAGATTACTTTGTCCTTATAACTGAACTGAAAATGTAGCCAATTTCTCAAAGTAGGCCTGCTTTCGTAGTTTAGTTATGCCTGCCTATATTATACGTTTCTACAATAAAATATATGCAGGCAATAAAGTATACTATAATATAATATAAAATCATAAAGAATCATGATTAACATTACATTTTGTCATATGAAATAATGTAAGCAGGCAGATAAACTGAGGTTAGCCAAAAGTATTTCAAAATTTGAACTTTTTCTTTTTTGGACCCTCTTCATCTATCCCACCCCACTACGCTAGGTGGCGGTGAATAATTATTGTTAGCAGCACTGCCCTCGCAAGTAGAAAATGGTTGCTCTGTTGTAGTTTTGGGTGTGTAGCTAGCTAGCTAAAGTACATTTACATTTACATTTTAGTCATTTAGCAGACGCTCTTATCCAGAGCAACTTACAGTTAGTGAGTGCATACATTTTTCATACTGGCCCCCCGTATTTTTATTCTAATAGCTAGCTAATTCATCACAAAGTTTGGGGATACACAATTGCGTCAACATTTTCTTTCTTTCACGTACAAGGTTGGAATTGTACTTGTACGTTGTAGTTTTGTGCACTTTACTATATTAGTTGAGGCTAAACGTTAGATGGTCTGCAGCAGTACAGCTAACGTTAGCTAGCATCAATCCGACTTTTGTCAACTCCTTTCGTTACGTAATTCAGTTGGCCGTCAATTGATCCAAAAATCCTGAAAATAATATCACATAGTGGCCACTGTTTTTGATATTAGGCCGGTTTGTTCAACCTTTGAAAGCCGAAGTTACGTTAAAGACCTCGTACTGTTAAACAAATGCGGCGCCATGTTGCCGGAAGTTGTGTTCCTAGACTGGAAGTGGCATTTCCGGCGGTTGAAAAGGGTATTTTTATTGGCCCTAGGTACGGAGGAGAACGAGGCACTGGAGATCTAATGAAGGAGAATGATAACACAGGTCAACAAACAACTTAACCCAGAATCAGGAGGAGAGAGAGCAGCCCCCAGAGGGAGGGGGAGGCTGGAATTGCAGAGTGAGACCTGTAGGAGGATGATCATACACGTACACAGAAAACAGAACACAGAAACTACAGCAGCGAGCGAGTGAGAGGAGAGAGGCAGAAGGTAAAGAGGGAGTGGAGACAGAGGGAGTGTGAGGACCTTGCAGGAGAGCCCCAGCTTCAACCCGAGCATGTCCCTTTACAGCTCATTTCTGCCCTGAAGATGAAGACTTTCACAGAGGAGATGAGACGGGTGAGACATACACTTTGTCTGGGCATAGGAATTGTATCTGTTCTGGTGGGTCTACTGTGGCTTAGTCTCATTGTATCGCTCAGCCGTATTGCTCTATGAGGGTGAGGCTAACTCTGGCTGCAGCAATTACTGACACACAATAACAGTGTGTGTGTGTCTCTGTGTGTGTGTGTTAAGACTGTGGACACAGAGCTGCATGACCCATCAGTGTGTGGAGTGTGTGTGCAGCAGCAGGAAGCCCAACAGGGTACAACACAACACACCTCTGCAACAGGGTACAACACAACACACCACTGCAACAGGGTACAACACAACACACCTCTGCAACAGGGTACAACACAACACACCTCTGCAACAGGGTACAACACACCTCTGCAACAGGGTACAACACAACACACCTCTGCAACAGGGTACAACACTCCTCTGCAACAGGGTACAACACAACACACCTCTGCAACAGGTTACAACACACCTCTGCAACAGGGTACAACACACCTCTGCAACAGGGTACAACACACCTCTGCAACAGGGTACAACACAGGAAGACAGACTGCACATGGAATACAGGCTCTTCACATGCAGTGTTCCTTCCTACTTCTGTCTTGTCAATAAATTCCCTGCTTAGCTATGTTATTATTTTCAGTTTCTGTCCTGAAATGACCATCTAAACTACCAACAGTCCCTGAAAAAAAATATGGTGTGTAGTGGATGAAGTAACCTGTGTTCTCATGTGTTGTAGGACGCTGTGTGTCTGTTCTGAGAGATGCTAAGGGGACTCCCAAGCCCTCTGACGCCCCCAGCAGGATCTGGGAACAACTGCATGCCAGGGGGAGACGCACACTGCAACCTGGGGTTACCTTGGCGACAGAACAGGAATCTGGGGTTACCCTGACGACAGTACAAGAACTGAGCTAACGGTACCCTCATGCTGGCCGTGTGACTGTGAGCATAGCAGAAATGGCATCCTTTTCCCTATGCCAAGCGTCACGTCTGGAGGAAACCTGGCACCATCCCTACGGTGAAGCAAGGTGGTGGCAGCATCATGCTGTGGTGATGTTTTTCAGCGGCAGGGACTGGGAGACTAGTCGGGATCGAGGGAAAGATGAACGGAGCAAAGTACAGAGAGATCCTTGATGAAAACCTGCTCCAGAGCGCTCAGGACCTCAGACAGGGGCGAAGGTTCCCCTTCCAACAGGACAATGACCCTAAGCACATAGCCAAGACAACACAGGAGTGACTTCGGGACAAGTCTCTGAATGTTCTTGAGTGGCCCAGCCAGAGCCTGGACTTGAACCCAATCGAACATCTCTGGAGAGACCTGAAAATTGCTGTGCAGCGACGCTCCCCATCCAACCTGACAGAGCTTGAGAAGATCTGCAGAGAAGAATGGGAGAAACTCCCCAAATACAGGTGTGCCAAGCTTGTAGCGTCATACCCAAGAAGACTCGAGGCTGTAATCACTGCCAAAGGTGCTTCAACAAAGTACTGAGTAAATGTGATATTTCAGTTTTTGATTTGTAATACATTTGCAAAAGTTTCTAATAACCTGTTTTGCATTGTCATTATGGGGTATTGTGTGTAGATTGATGATGGGAAAAAAAATATATATATATCCATTTTAGAATAACGAAATGTGGAAAAAGTCAAGGGGTCTGAATTCTTTCCGAATGCACTGTATATAGACAGGTGTGTGCCTTTCCAAATCATGCCCAATCAATTGAATTTACCACAGGTGGACTCTAATCAAGTTGTAGAAACATCTCAAGGATGATCAATGGAAACAGGATGCACCTGAGCTCAATTTCGAGTTTCATAGCAAAGGGTCTGAATACTTATGTAAATAAGGTATTTCTATTTTTATTTGTAATAAATTTGCACACAAAAAATGTCATTATGGGGTATTGTGTGTAGATTGATGAGGTAATTTTTTTTATTATAATTCATTTTAGAATAAGGCTGTAACGTAACAAAATGTGGAAAAAGTGAAGGGGTCTGAATACTTTCCCAATTACAGGACAAACATAGGTACATGTAAGCATTCTCAGAATGTGCATTTTTACAAGTATCAGCTGATGGTGACTTAATGTTGTTGCTAGCAAATCGCGCGACCAGTTATCTCGATGTAAGCGGAGTTGAGCATTCATCAGCTATAGCAACATGAGTACAGTTACAGTATTTAAATGTTAATGTTTTTTTTTGTTTTATTGCATTAAACATGGTTAGGTTCTATCAAACCTAATATAAGGTTAACAATTACATTTCAACACTCAAGCACTGATTAAAAAAGTCAACACTGGGGATAAATGAAGATATTACTAAACGTAGGTTCCGTGGCATGGAGAAGGTTATGAAGACATGTATTACTGCATTCCAGATGTGAAATGTAGCAAGATGAGGTGGTGCGTGTGTGTCGTCAGTCTTCCTCTTGGTGTTGCGGGAGCGACTCTTGGCCTTACACAGTGGACAGATAGGAGCGTTACGATGGATCTGCTGGTGTAATTACAGTCATTTAGCAGGCGATTTTATCCAGAGCGATTTACAATAACTGCATTAATTTTAAGGTAGCTAGGTGATACAACCACATCACAGTCGTAGTAAGTACATTTTCCCTCAAAGTAGTTATCAGCAAAGTCAGTGCCAGTAAGAAAAGACACGTGCAGGTTATATTTTTCATAACATTTAGTAATATGAGATACTATAAGCGAAATCGGAATTGTTTCTTTTTTGGAGCGGCTTCATGATCTAATCCCACTCCAGTACGCTAGGTGGCGGTAAGGAATCATTGTTAACAGCGCTAAACTCGTTATTTTATGTTGTTTTGTTGTGGTTTTGCGTGTGCAGAACGTTTGAGTTGCTAGCAGTCTTTAAAATCTCATAGCTAGCTAATTAATCACACAGTTTGGGGACACACAATTGGGCCAACATTTCCTTTCTTCCACGTATAAGGTTAGATTTGTACGTTTTAGTTTTTGTTGCACTTTACTATAACGTTGTTCGTTTGGGCTAGCTAGCTTGATGTTCTGCAGCAGTACAGCTAGTTAGCCAGTTTAGCTACATAGTTAGCGTCAATCCGACCTTTGTCATCTCTTCTGATTGCGTGATTCAGTTGTTCGTCAATCGATCAGAGAATCCTGAAAATAATAGCTACATCATAGTGGCCACTGTCTTTGATATTAGTTCGGTTTGGTCAACCTTTGAAAGCCGAAGTTACGTTAGCCATTATTGCCTGCTTCGCAGCGGTCGCCGGTACTGTACCATTCAGTTTATGTATGAAATTCTAGCTAGCCATCATCTATTCGTAATGCATTCGTGATACAGTTCGATTAAAGGGGGCATAATTCGCAGTCCCTTTTATTTCCGTCGTCACATTTGAATCAATCTGAATGTTGTATTGTTTTTGTTAACAGGGTTTGAGCCCATTATGGACCATCACAAGATAATCCACGATACCCTGCAGGAGTTCATTCAGACATACATTCCCGATGCAGATCTGAGTTCCCTGGATGATGTGTTGCTCTCCTACATCACTGGAGTCCTGGAGGATCTGGGCTCTCAGGAGAGTGTGGAGGAGAACTTTGACGTGGAGGTCTTTGTAGAAATGCTGGAGGCCTACATTCCTGGCTTTGCTGAAATCGACAGTGTTAAAGTTTGTGATATGATGTTCAGCCTGGCTTCAAAACTAGCTGCAGCCCGGAGTTCAGAAAATAGTGTGCCTAAGGCTAGAATGGAGGTCCCACTGACAGTCAGTGCTACCTCCACTGGGTCTCCAGTGAGAGAGAAGCACTGCCTTACTGCACAGACTGAGGGGGCCACTGCCAAGGTTCCATTCTCTGAGTGGGAGGCTCAGGAGTCTCTCCTGCTGGAGATGTTCCCCAAGTGCAGCCTATCAGAGGCCAGGAGTGCCTTGTCCATTGCTAAAGGTGACATGGAGGAGGCTGTCCGCCTCATCATCGAAGGAGACATCCAGCTCAGCCCCACACCTCTCACCGTTAACTATGGGAAGATGGTTTCCCCTCAGGCAGAGCAGAAGATGAAAGAGAGCATCCTGGAGAAGTACATGCTAGTGGACAGGGAGGAGGATGAGAAAACACACAGGCCTGTTGCACCTAAAGATGCCCCCAAGAAACTGGTGCGTTACCACAGCAACCAGGTGGTGACCACAAAAGGGGAGCGGTACCAACTGGTGAAGAAAGAGGAGCCGGAGGAGGTGAAGAAGACTTACGTCAGCATCAAACCCGCACGCAAATACAGGTTCCATTAATGACTGACTGGCACTCTTCTGGAAGACCAGCTGTTTACTTTGTTCTTTACATATCCTTTCTTATTGCCTTTTTTTTTTTTTTGCCTAGTTATGGAAAATGTTTGTTTTTGGTATGGTTATATAAGATTCTGATTTGAAAAATGCGTGGCCATCGTCTTGCTTTAAATATAATTTATCTTCTGCAGTGATTCTCTGGCATCATTGTTTTGTTCTCTAGATGGGTCATAATGTGCTCTTTTAGTGGGCTGTCCATGTCTATAAGACTTGAAGAACCGTTACATTTGATTCTCTTGTGTTCATACTTTGTACTTTTTTTGCCATTTCAGCAGGTCTGACATGGTACTGATGATTTTTTGTCAGTTATTATTTGTATTGGTATTATTCCTGGCAGGGGGACTTAGCGATTTGGTGCCCGTTTCAAAACACTATTTTCAGTACTGTATCGCAATACCTTATTCCTCATATGATGGTACATTTAGTCTATTGAGCCTGTGGACCCTTAACCTGTTGCCGTAAAAAAAAAAAAAAAAAAAAAAAAAGTTATGTTTGCAACCTCGTAAACAAATGCAGTGCCATGTTGGCGGAAGTTGGGTTCCCAAGACTGGAAGTGGCATTCCGGCGGCGTGAAAAAGGCCTTTTCTATGACCTAGGTACGGAGGAGGACGAGGCACTGGAGATCTACAGCAGGAGAATGATAACACAGATCAACAATCAACTGAACCCAGAAACTGCAAGCTAGAAGGGGAGGAGAGAGAGCCAGGAGGAGAGGGGGGGAGAGAGCAGCCCTCGGAGGGAGGGAGGGAGGGGGAGGCAGCGGTTGCAGAGTGAGACCTGTAGGAGGATGATCATACAAGTACACAGAAAACAGAACCAAGAGAGGAGAGGGAAGCCCCCGAACCCTAAAGGACAGAGGGAGAGACAGGAAAAAGAGCTGCAGAGGAGTAGACAGCAGAGAGCGAGAGAGTCTGGACCCTGCAAGAGTAAGGAGCAGGACCAACCCTGCTGTCCAGACTGGGACCCAGCCCGTCCCCCTACAGCTCATCTCTGTCCTGCTGTCCTGACTGGTACCCAGCCAGTCCCCCTACAGCTCATCTCTGCCCTGAAGCTCCATACTGGTAACCGGCCGGTCCCCCTACAGCTCATCTCTGTCCTGCTGTCCTGACTGGGACCCAGCCAGTCCCCCTACAGCTCATCTCTGTCCTGCTGTCCTGACTGGGACCCAGCCAGTCCCCCTACAGCTCATCTCTGTCCTGCTGTCCTGACTGGGACCCAGCCAGACCCCCTACAGCTCATCTCTATCCTGAAGCTCCAGACTGGGACCCAGCCGGTCCCCCTACAGCTCATCTCTATCCTGAAGCTCCATACTGGGTCCCAGCCAGTCCCCCTACAGCTCATCTCTGTCCTGAAGCTCCATACTGGTAACCAGCCAGTCCTCCTACAGCTCATCTCTGTCCTGAAGCTCCATACTGGTACCCAGCCAGTCCCCCTACAGCTCATCTCTATCCTGAAGCTCCAGACTGGGTCCCAGCCAGTCCCCCTACAGCTCATCTCTGTCCTGAAGCTCCATACTGGTACCCAGCCAGTCCCCCTACAGCTCATCTCTGTCCTGAAGCTCCAGACTGGTACCAGCCGGTCCCCCTACAGCTCATCTCTGTCCTGAAGCTCCAGACTGGTACCAGCCGGTCCCCCTACAGCTCATCTCTGTCCTGAAGCTCCATACTGGTACCAGCCGGTCCCCCTACAGCTCATCTCTGTCCTGAAGCTCCATACTGGTAACCAGCCGGTCCCCCTACAGCTCATCTCTGTCCTGAAGCTCCATACTGGTAACCAGCCAGTCCCCCTACAGCTCATCTCTGTCCTGAAGCTCCATACTGGTAACCAGCCGGTCCCCCTACAGCTCATCTCTGTCCTGAAGCTCCATACTGGTAACCAGCCAGTCCCCCTACAGCTCATCTCTGTCCTGAAGCTCCATACTGGTACCCAGCCGGTCCCCCTACAGCTCATCTCTGTCCTGAAGCTCCAGAATGGGACCCAGCCAGTCCCCCTACAGCTCATCTCTATCCTGCTGTCCAGACTGGGACCCAGCCAGTTCCCCTACAGCTCATCTCTGTCCTTCTGACCAGACTGGGACCCAGCCCGTCCCCCTACAGCTCATCTCTGTCCTGAAGCTCCAGAAATTCACAGATGAGATGAGATGAGATGGGTAAAATAATATTACTCTTCACATAACTATCTTTTGGCTGTATGTCTCTACTGGCTGTCATTTACTGACACAGTGTGTGTGTGTGTGTGTGTGTGAAGTCTGTGGACACAGCTGCATGACCCATCAGTGTGTGGCGTTTTGTGTGCAGTAGCAGGCAGCCTTGTCCCTGAACACCTTCATAAGGAGTAAGATTACTCAACTAGACTAACACACTGGAGGATAGACTACAGGTGGCAGGTAGGTTGCTGGTTCAAATCCCTGAGATGACAAGGTGAAAATCTGTCGTTCTGCCTCTGATCATGGCAGTTAACCCACTGTTCCCCGGGCGCTGATGATGTGGATGTCGATTAAGGCAGTCCCCCGCAGCTCTCTAATTCAGAGGAAGATGCATTTCAGTTGAATGCATTCAGTTGACAACTGACTAGGTATCCCCGTTTGCTACACAACACACCTCTGCAACAGGGTACTACACACACACCTCTGCAACAGGGTACTACACACACACCTCTGCAACAGGGTAAAAAACAACACACCTCTGCAACAGGGTAAAAAACAACACACCTCTGCAACAGGGTACAACACACCTCAGCAACAGGGTACAACACACCTCTGCAACAGGGTACAACACAACACACCTCTGCAACAGGGTACAACACAACACACCTCTGCAACAGGGTACAACACAACACACCTCTGCAACAGGGTACAACACTCCTCTGCAACAGGGTACAACACAACGCACACACCTCTGCAGCAGGGTACAACACACATGGTACAGTACAGACTGCTCACAGTATCTGTGTTCTTTTCTGTTTAGGTCCTGTACCTGCTGATTACAATGTTATTATAATCCGTTTCTGTCCTTATGTTCCTGTACTCTGAACTGCAAACAGTCCCAAGAAAAATAAGTCCTATGAGAACAGAATATTGCATATTTAGGTAAATTAATCTGTGTTTTCATGTGTTGTAGGACGCACTGGGAGAATCTCACTTGCATACTCCTCAGTCCTCTCTCCTAGCCTCCTTCTCTAAACCGATTGGAGGAGAGGGGCAGTGACCTCTGGCTTTCTCATCCAATGGGTTTTGAGGAGGCAAGGAGAGAGGATGCCAGAAGTATGCAAATGAGATTCTCCCAGTGTGTGTTTTGGGTGAGCTGCTGAGGAGCATCCCCAAGCCCTCTGAAGCCCCCAGCAGGATCTGGGAACAACTGCAGGCCAGAGGGAGACACAGCAACCTGGGGTTACCTTGGAGACGGAACAGGAATCTGGATCTAACCTGTCAACAGAATGTCAATTAAGGGTTATCTTGAAGGCCCAGAATGTTAACCTGACGACTTCTTGATGACAGTACAAGAACTAAGCTAAAGGTACCTTCGTACTGGCACTATCACCGTGTGGACATATCTGAAATATTCCCTGTGGGACCCAGGGTGTGATCTACAGTGAGTGTCATTCATCATCTGTATTATGAGATTAATTTTAAAGTCTAGAAGAAAATACAATTCCAACTGCAGTACAAAACAGACATTTTTATATTTTATTATTGTATTAAAGTTTCACATACAACACTGTTAAAAGCAACTAAGCATCATGGTTTTCTCAGTCCTTGACCGCCCCTTATGCCTTCAGTAAACATTAGAACAACTTCCCGGGTTATACGCTCCAACGATGAACCCACTTTCATAACACAAACAATTCCAACACAGTCATTATAGTTCAGCCATGGAAAGTGTTCATGCAATGCAAACGTGTTAAATACAGAGTAACGTGAATGCAGTACGTTTTACATTTCTACTGCCAGAACCAATCACAACATGGGTACAGTTACAGTATAATCATTTTTATTTAACATGGTTACGGTCTATCAAACGTTAAGGTTAACAATTATATTTCAATACTTGAGCACTGATTAAAAAAAACACTTAGGATAATGACGATTACACTAAACGTAGGTTCCATGGCATGGGGAAGGTTATGAAGACGTGTTACTGCATTCCAGATGTGAAATGTAGCAATATGAGGTGGTAGTAGGAGAGTGTGTCTGTATCTGTGTATCTACTCATCAGGCTTCCTCTTGGGTTTCTTGGGGTTGCGGGAGCGACTCTTGGCCTTACACAGTGGACAGATAGGAGCGTTACGATGGATCTGCTGGTGGCATGACAGACAGGCCTGGGGAGAGAACAGAGATGTTATAGTGTGTCATAACTATGTAAATACACAGACTTCAGTAGTGTCATTATTGTGTAGGTACAAAGACAGGGGAGAGGAGTGTGTGTGTATGTGTGTGTATGTGTGTGTACCTTCATAGGAGGGTGTGTACTGTGTACCTTCATGGGAGGGGGCTGTTGTCTGAAGGTGGCCGTCTGGCGGGCATCTTGTTTCCGGGAGACCTGGAGCTGTTGGGCCGCGGCAGCCGCTGCTGCAAGGGATTCTGGGATGGTGGGCTCATGAGGCTCCTTCTGCCACTCAGCCTTCTGCTTCTCAAAGTAACTATGGCAACAGAGATAGAAGATAGCACAGAGAACAAGTTGATGTGTGTGTGTGTGTGTGTGTATATGTGCAACCGTGTGTGTGTGTGTATAATATGTGTGTACTGACTCCAGAGAGAGTTTCTCCTCCTCTTCGTTGAGGTTGGGCAGTCTGTGCAGGCCCAGGGTCATCCTCAGGGCGTCTACATGTTCCTTCAGGGGTTTGTACTCATCGTGAAGCCTCCGCGTCGTCTCCAGCAGCTTATTCAGGTCGTTCTCCGACTGCTTTATAGTGCTCTCCATCTGGGGAGGAGAAGGGGAGAGAGATACAGAAAAATAAGAAACTATTAAAGGTTAACTCAACCCCAATTTCAGCCTTTGCCCAACCCCTTCGCATTTTCCAAAAATGCATTCAGGTGACAAGTTGTGGGTGAGGGAATTGCTCATAAATATTCATTTTGGGGATGGGTAAACATAGTTGATCACCTGATCCCAACACTTTCTCACTAAAGCATATTTACCATAAGTCCACTGGCACGCTCTGATAATAAAATGATGTGCATCGCGAGCAAATAATGCTCTGAACAGTTAGCTGACAGTGGTGAGGTGCCGAGTTCCTGACATCTATTACTACTTGCGGTGTAAGTTCGAATTCCCCATGGGGCGCAAAAGAAATCGTTCAAATGTGGACGCACATTTATTGAGGTGTTGGGAAGTGAAAATGAAGATTAAGGGCTCAATTCAATCCAACCCGCATTGCAGTCTTTACGCACTAGCTCTTTTTCCAATGGTCAAATGAACTCACAGATTGGTCTTGGGTACTGTATAAAAACCTACAACTACTACCAGGGCGACTCCTCTCACAGGTACGCTTTCACTTTTCAGAATTAGAAGAGTGTGAGCACAGGATGAATGTTGTAAATAAAATATGCCCCATGTGGGATTAGAGCTCACAACCATTGAACTATGAGCCAACTGTTTTAGCGGACTGCAACACCGATCAGCCAAGGCAGTTGGGGAAAAATACGAGTTGATATGACCACCATTGTCATCTATTTCTTGTTACGATGGATGTAGCTACGAATACAAACATGTAATCCTCATAGCCTACATGTTTATAAATGTGTATGAAACGGTAAACAAAAACGTTGTATTTGGTCATATGCGTAAATGTGCCTTACTGCATTTTACATTTTGTGTAACGTCAGTAGTCTAGTCAAGGAAGCATCAATCAAAATATATTGGCACACTCCACTTACCAAGACCATTGCCAAATAAGGCACACTGTCACCTGCTTTTATAGTAAGCCTTGAGGTGATAGTCCCTACACCCAAACGAGGGCATTGCGTTCATCCACCTCTGGCCTGCTGGCTCCCCTTCCTCTGCGGAAGCATAGTTCCCGCTCAGCCCAGTCAAAACTGTTCGCTGCTCTGGCACCCCAATGGTGGAACAAGCTCCCTCACGACGCCAGGACAGCGGAGTCACTCACCACCTTCCGGAGACATTTGAAACCCCACCTCTTTAAGGAATACCTGGGATAGGATAAAGTAATCCTTCTACCCCCCCTTACCCCAACCCCCCCCCCACCCCCCAAAAAAACATTGTAAAGTGGTTATCCCACTGGCTATAAGGTGAATGCACCTATTTGTAAGTCGCTCTGGATAAGAGCGTCTGCTAAATGACGTAAATGTGATACCACCCAGCACATCTAGAAGGGAGTGTATTTCATACCGAACCGCTCCCTCGGTAGCGTTGAACCGCTACGAGCGAAAATAGCTAGATTTACTACTATAACTAAGCCTAAAACATCTGGTTTACCATTAAAAAATATTTTTTTTCATGAAAGTTACTCTTTAAAATCTGTTTGTGCATTTAGAAGTCAAATAATGGTTTCTGTCTCTCTCTCTCACACACACACACTCCTTTTCTCTCTCTCTCTCTCTCTCTCTACCCACCACGTTGATATCAGCGTGTATGAGTCGTAGCTCCTCTACATGGGCCATCTTCTCCTGCAGTAGGAGGTCCATCTCCTGTTTGTATTCCTTCAGATGTTTCTCCTCAGACTCCAGGGACTCAAACTCTGACTTCAGACGAGTCTTTATCTTCTGCATCTGTACCGTCTTATTCCTGAAATGACAGAAAACACAGTTTAACCAATGCATTACTAGTTAAGTTATCACTGTAAAACAGTAGTTACCAATGTTACACAGTAGGTACTTTACAAATGCACTAGTAGTTAGTTACCAATTATACAACATTAGGTAGTTACCTACCACTGGTCTATTTACTAATGCACTAGTTACTTTGATTACAGGGCAGAAGGCACAAAGACAACATTCTGTCAGTTCAACTTCGCGTCACTCAATCATGCTTCAGAAACCAATTGCCCTAAGGCATCTTCTATTGTTTCTACTTTATTTATCCTGGTTAGTCTCTTCAGATAAACATCTTTTTTTTTTTAAGAGACCAGAACTAAGACATGATGGTATATTATTGTATTGCTGTTGCAATAGATTCGTTTATTGTGAAATAAGTAGAGATAATATTTGTCATGCAAATAAGTAATATAATGCATGCATATCCGAAATAGAGATGGACGTGCGTCACATGCCATTGTTATAACTGGTGTAATTCTTGTCCAGACGTCTTTTTTTCTACTGATGTTACTGATGATACTGACTGCTTCCACCTGAATGAACTCAGACATTAGGGGACCACCAACCATGGTTAGCCAATTATTAGCTACCTGGCTAATGACAGAAAGCTAGCTAGCGAAGTAGCCAGAGCCGCTAATCTGGCAAAGCACTTCGCATCTGGATTTTTGTTGATGCAAACAGCTGGATTGATTATGCATCATGCATAGTTAGCAAGCTATTCTGTAACGTGCAAAACAAAAACTAGTTTCTTGCAGTTCCTTCAAGACAACAGTAGAACGGTCACCACCGCTTGCTAACCTTGCTCGAGGCTATGTCGGCACATATAACTAGCTTCCTAGCGCAATAACAAAGCCGCGACGCTAATATTAGCTGGCTAGCCAATCTTTTCCTGAGCCATCCAGCTATATTTACCAGATGTGGTTTCTTTTAAGTTTTTATTTTTTTAATTTTTTACCGTATTTCCATAATGTTTTCTAGTTTGCACATTATCTCTTGTTCGTCCCCCATGGTTTTGTCTTTAGACCCTGCTAAATGAGATCTTAATGGAAGGCCAGGGCGGTCTGTCTACTAGCTAATAAAAACACCAGCCGTGACATGGCTGTGAAGCACCACGCACGCGCGGAGAAACAGAGGTTATGTGTTTTGTACTCCAGTGACCCCCGCTGGAAACTGTTACAGTGTTTCAGAGCCAGACAGACGCTGTCTGATAAAAACCGTTACATTGTTGGGGTCGGTCTAATCCTGAATGCTGATTGGTTAAAACCGCATTCCAGCCGGGTGCCTATTCCACAAATAGCCACCCGTTAAATCTATGAAGTTCAAATGCCTATTTACTCTGTTACATCTGACTGCGCAATCCACTGTCTCATCAGCCCAGCAAGGCAATTTATAAACTTGATCTCCACTATAAAAAGCATCTAGACGTTATCTCACATTTCTTTTCGACTAACATTAAGTTTTCAACAGCGGAGATTTGTATAAACCTTGCTCCGACATTTGCAACATCGTTTCAATGATGAAATTCGTTCTCCTGCTGTCCGATGGTTATGAACTTGTCAGGAGTCGGGACTAGACAGACAGGCGGGAAGCGTTTCTCAGCCAGTCAAAATCATGAATCAGCTGGCATCATTTTTATGGTGTCGTAGTAAATATATAATGTTATAGCTTGGTCTGACTAAAATCTTGTGCATGACCCATCTTGTGTTGGGCCTTTGTATTTAATACAATGCACAAGAGACTTCTATCTTGTCAGCCTTATCAGCAGGTGGCTATGGACAACACCCACGCCATAGGTCTCTCAGTTCTTCCAACTCACGAGTTCTTGCGCTGAGGACACACACACACACACCCCCACACACACACACACATACACACACACACACACACACACACACATCATCATTGTTAAACATACACACACATACACACACACACACACACACACACACACACACATACACACACGCACACACACACACACATCATCATTGTTAAGCACACACACACACAAAAACCCCCTTCTCTTAGGCTGAACATCTGAAGACAGAGAACCCGACTCAGAGCCAATGCAACAGTGACACTAGCCTGGAGGTGACCTCGCCCAACTCATCAGGACCAATCAGAAGATCAGAACTACTAGAATCAACCTACTTCATTTTATTGTATAAAATGTCAGCACACAATGTTTAGGGGCTCGCTCTCTCAGATATCTCCCTACGAGATTGTGAGACGGGTCCGTGCACGCTATTTACAGATATCTTTACCTCTGAATAAACTGCCTTATATTATACAATTATCCACCTTGTCCGAAAGTCTCTACTTGGTCTCCGTTCTCCAGTAAACTTGTGATCATCAACAATGGATATATATAAACGAAACGCTGCTAATTTGCAGTCTTTCCAGCTTCAGTTTGAAGTGATTGTGTTACTGTAGCTGTATTGTTGGCTAGCTCCTCAGCGCAACTGTCCTGACGAGTGAGCACATTTTCTATGCCAGGCGAAATCGCGCCTCATTAGCTCATTGTTATGGATGTATCCAAATAAATATCACTAGAAAACAGCTTAAACAAATGCAAATGAAGCTACTTTGCTGTTATTCGGGCTGCACTTTTTGTCGTGACTATAAATTAGCCGTAGTTGGCTAACTAGCAAGCCTGAACTGGCAATGGAACATTCAGAACGAACGACTGGGTCGCGTCCATAGATACAGAACAAAAAGACTGAACGACTGGGTCGCGTCTCTAGCAAATCAATTAATAAAAATAATGTTTAATGAAAATATGTCTATCATTATTTGAATATGTTGGTAACCCGTTGTATAAAAGTATCGGGCCTAACAACACCCGTGCCAATATACATTTACATTTTAGTAGACGCTCTTATCCAGAGCGACTTACAGTTAGTGATTACATATATATTTTTTTTATACTGGCCCCCCGTGGGAATCGAACCCACAGCCCTGCTCTATCAACTGAGCTACATCCCTGCCGGCCATTCCCTTCCCTACCCTGGACGACTTGTGCGCGGCCCATGAGTCTCCCGGTCGCGGCCGGCTGCGACAGAGCCTCGATTCGAACTAGGATCTCTAGTGGCACAGTTAGCACTGCGATGCAGTGCCTTAGACCACTGCGCCACTCAGGAGTACATATATCCTCCAAACACCAGCTTCTCGGGCATTATCACTTTGTAAATTCACTCTGGCTATCTACTCCGATTACACCAAATTTGCATAATTGGCCATGTGCATGTAATTGTGATGGATGCTGTAGGAGAGAGGAATAATGTGGTGGGAGAGACAAAAAGTAAGTAAAAACGAAATATGAAAATTAGAACTACAAATGAACTTTCTTCTGTCGATTCTTGTTTTTTTTTTTATGTCACAATTCCAACCCTCCTCCTTTATCCGGGCGTGGGACTGGCAAAAGTGACCCAAAAGAGACACTCTGGTGGAGTTACTTATTATAATTTATTTTTAATTTTTTTAAACTGTTTTTAAAACATTTTTTTAGTTTAGTTTTCTTAAGTTTGGTTTTTAACCTTATGGTCCACTTAGGAGCCTACAACAAGTCACAGTAAAACATGAACATTTTAAACATTTTTTTGTATACAATCGACATTAACAATCTAAATGGACCAAAAAGAGACAATAAAAAAAACTGTCAATGGCAATGTGAGAAAATGATGTTAACTAGTCTGGCCCTAATTCAGGTTAATTTTTGTTTTTTTTCCAGACCCCCCTCCACACACACACAGGCTGTGCTGGCTCACAGAAAGAGTGGGTCATCATCATTTTGGTCAAGGCTCTCTATGGCAGGTTCAGCAACTGAGGGAGCTGACTTAAATGAGTAAGCAGCTGATATGCCAAAAAGCTGCAAAACATTATCAGGCAGCTGGTGCTCATAGCAAGCCTCACCAGACAGATTCAGACCATATCGAATGTACAGGATGGAGTTAACGGTCTGCAAGGCCATCCGATTTCTACATTTGCTTTTTACAACACTCATCTGGCTGAATACTTTCTCGACTTCAGCATTCGAGTGTGGCAAGGACAACACAGACACAGCAGCCATGGCAAGTTCTTGAAACGGGTTGATATCAGCTGCATCCCTGAACTTCCAAATCTCACTCCAGAAGCCCAGTGTGTTTTTTTGTCTCATTCCATTTACTAAGATGGATGGCACGCCATTGCTGGACAATCTTGTCTATCTCTGCAGGGGAGTAGCCAAGGAGCTTGGCTATTTTTTCTATTTCTCCAGGGCTCTTATTGTGCTTTAGAGTTTCCTCCACATTGAAAACTGACATGTACTGCAATGCTTCGATGTTGTCCGGCAGTCTCACCCTCAACTCATTAGTGAGGGAGATGGTGAAGGTTACACACCGCTTTCTGATATTTTTTTCATCCTCAGGCGCAAGGTGGAGCTCAGCTGCCTTTGACTCAAAAAGGTAACCAAGGTACGGTTTGGGACTGATGTATCCATCTATTGGCCCTTTGAGTACATCAACATTTGCCAGTGGATTCAGCACCCTGCTGCTCACAGACTTGATCAGGTTAACCAAGCTGTCAAGTAGCTTAAGAGGATCTACTTGCTCTCCCTCAACGTCAACAGTGAAGAGGCGACTCCAGGATGCTGACCTAGGCAGAGTTGCAAAGAAAAAGCCATATCTCAGACTGGCCAATAAAAATAAAAGATTAAGATGGGCAAAAGAACACAGACACTGGACTTTTTCTTTGCAACTCTGCCTAGGTCAGCATCCCGGAGTCGCCTCTTCACTGTTGACATTGAGACTGGTGTTTTGCGGGTACTATTTAATGAAGCTGCCTGAGGACCTGTGAGGCATCTGTTTCACAAACTAGACACTAATGTATTTGTCCTCTTGCTCAGTTGTGCACCGGGGCCTCCCACTCCTCTTTCTATTCTAGTTAGAACCCGTTTGCGCTGTTCTGTGAAGGAAGTAGTACACAGCGTTGTACGAGATCTTCAGTTTCTTGGCAATTTCTCACATGGAATAGCCTTAATTTCTCAGAACAAGAATAGACTGACGAGTTTCAGAAGAAAGTTCTTTGTTTCTGGCCATTTTGAGCCTGTAATCGAACCCACAATTGCTGATGCTCCAGATACTCAACTAGTCTCAAGAAGGCCAGTTTTATTGCTTCTTTAATCAGCACAACAGTTTTCAGCTGTGCTAACATCATTGCAAAAGGGTTTTCTAATGATCAATTAGCCTTTTAAAATTATACACTTGGATTGGCAAACACAACGTGCCATTGGAACACAGGACTGATGGTTACTGATAATGGGCCTCTGTACGCCTATGTAGATATTTCATTAAAAATCAGCCGTTTCCAGCTACAATAGCCATTTACAACATTAACAATGTCTACACTGATTTCTGATCAATTTGAAGTTATTTTAATGGACAAAAATTTTGCTTTTCTTTCGAAAAAAACAAGGACATTTTTAAGTGACCCCAAATGTTTGAACGGTAGGGTACATAGAACCAGGAATGAATGCCTTGAGTGTTGGGTTTAGTAAGCCCTTTGTCCTTGGCTAGTGGCAGTGTGGCCTAGGGTTAAGGCTAGGTCTACAGTATATTATCAACATTGCCTTATCATATATGAAATTATCGTATTCTAGAGGTGGATGTAAATTCAGCGTCTTGTGTGCCATTTTGCGGTGGGCCTGTGAGGGTCAAGTGTTAGTACACCGCTGTAATCCACCTTGAGTTAGATTCCTGGGCTGCCATTGGATTAGTCCTGAGAACACAACAATGGCTCATTTGAATTCACCATAATCCCAGTGAATATTGAAAGCACTTTCATATGACTCTGTGGAGAGGAGGCTAATGCCGAAAGAAGAACCTCTCAGGAACTTATTAATATAGGAGATAAAAAATCTACAAATGTCTTCTGTGAGTATCCATTTATTATCTTTATCATATAAAATCTGGATTGAAGTTAAGATGTGGCTGTCTGTGTAAGACTAGTGTGAGATTGTGTACATTTAGCATTTGACAGTAAGACAAGGCCAACATTTTCCCATAGTCATGTCTCTGTTTCTCTGTGAGACAGAATAATGGGCTAGAAAAGTTGCTTCTAGGACAGATCTGTTCTGGACACAGTGCCTAGTTTCTTGGCTGTTTTTGTTATTTGATGGATTGAGTTGTGATTTTCAGCCATTTTAAAGCTTTACCATGTTACTACCCTGAGTTATACCGTGTTTGTTAAAAGTGAAGTGTTAGTTTGTTAACCACTCAATCAGACACAAATGGTTTTTAAGAGTTTGAGCTTCAACACAACAGTACATCGTTCTGTGTGATACTTGTAGTACAGTGATTTCACTCAACTTTGAAACTCAATCTTTTATATCTTAGCACTTTTGAGTAATATAAAAAATGTACTTGTAGAAACGTTCATATATTTTGTGGTTGAAGTATTCTGGCCAGAATAGACCGATATGATCAACATTAAACATATGAGAATCGACCTACATATTGGCCTCCCTAGTTGGCCTGGCCTGGCCCGCTCTGATCTCTGCTGTTTCGTAACTTTATTCCAGTTTGCTCCATAATCAGTGTTAAAAACCTCATCAGAAACCCTAGCGGTGGCTACCTGGGGTAGATTAGAATTTATTAGAAAAAACATTATTGTCCACACAATGTGGAAACTTTCACTAACATGATTGACATTAAAACAACGACAGCAACAATAGAACCCTACACTTCAGTTCTGTGTGGATCATGGAATCCTAGAATAAACCTTCCCCTGTTCTGAGAATACTCTCAACTCTATTTTGTTCTGAGAATTCTCCCTAAACAATATTTAACGTTTAAAAATACCTTGTGGGCTTCATGTTTTGATTGTAGTCCCCTACAACCACTTGCGATTGGATGATCCTGCAGGTTGAACAGAAAAATGTAAGAAACATAATTCTATTATATTTTTTGGGCCTTTTACCTCACAAAGAACCTACTACACCATTTTACAATCATAGTAAGAGACATACAATTCGCTTAGCCCCTTAGTATATTGCATGCCTATCCTCTATTGTAAACCATACTACCTATTATACTAACCATTACTCTATCTATGTGTTTTAATAGGCTATTAAGTTATCTCTCCTCCCAGTCATACTCCAGTTTGTGTCTATGTGAATGCCCTCTGGTAGATCAATGTTCGCGTCACCACCATGGACGCTGAGCTGGAGTTTGCCATTCTGCCCAGCACCACTGGCAAACAACTCTTCGACCAGGTACATGGACAGAAAGACGAACAGACAGACTGGCGGACATACGGACAGACGAACAGACAGACTGACGGACGGACAGACAGACAGACAAATCTCTGTTTCCTGGACTATGGACAATAAGCATCTTCTTCTTCTTCGTTGTGTAGATAGTGAAGACTATCGGGCTGAGAGAGACCTGGTTCTTTGGCCTTCAGTACCAGGACAGCAAAGGCTTCTCTACCTGGCTCAAACTCAACAAGAGGGTGAGTACATCAAATCACATTTTATTGGTCACATACACGTGTTTAGCAGATGTTATTGCGGGTGTAGCGAAATGATTGTGCTTCTAGCTCCGACAGTGCAGTAATATCTAACAAGTAATATCTAACAATTTCACAACATATACCCAATACACACACATCTAAGTAAGGAATGAATTAAGAATATATACATATATGGACGAGCGATGTCAGAGCGGCATGGACTAAGATACAGTATATACATATGAGATGAGTAATGCAAGATATGTAAACATTATTAAAGTGGCTAGTGTTCCATTTCTTAAATCATCCTCAGTACTCTCCTCAGACAGTAACAACATACAGGACTGTCTGACACACACACACACACACACACACACACACACACACACACACACACACACACACACACACACACACACACACACACACACACTTACACTTACTTCCATGTTCATTTATTTACTCACGGTGTTGTTGCATTGCTGTAATGTTCCCAGGTGACAGCTCAGGATGTACGCAGTGAGAACCCTCTGTTGATAAAGTTCAGGGCCAAGTTCTACCCTGAAGACGTAGCTGAGGAACTGATCCAAGAGGCCACGCAACGACTCTTCTTCCTGCAGGTCACACACATACACACACACACACATGAGCTGGCCAGACACACACACATACGCACACACACATACATCAAATCAAAGTTTATTTGTCACGCTCACAGGATACAACAGGTGTAAACAGTACAGAGAAATGCTCACTTCCTCAACAATGTAATGTTCAATATCAAAGGTAAAGAAATAGAAAATCCAGAATAGGATCTTATAAAGAGCACTGAGTCAATACTAGGTCAGACCAAAGACCAATAGATACATGCTAGCATAGGGGAGAGTGGGGTATGTTGAGCCATTTCTTACATTCATTATCACTACGTCAAGAGAAATATAGTATTCTTTCTAACAAAGATCTCTACATATATTTCAGAATGTCGTAAGTTTTAGGAACCTAGACGGGTTCTCATTGCAAAGATACTATGCATATTATGCATAAAACTGACCAAATGTAATCATAATTTGAATGGGGTATGGTAGCTATTGGCTGAACTTATTACCCCATGGCAAATATTTGGACTATATTAGCCAATACAGCTAGAAGGATGCACTTTCATGTAGGTTTAAGACCTCATATAGTAGCTTACAGAGACCCCAACTGATGTACAAAACATTCTTAAAACAATCTACTTTGGTTTAGATACAAGCATCATGAAACCTATAACACATTACTTACATTTGACTTGGTGAAAATCCGTTCTATATCGTGGAGCTCCGCCCCATAGGGGAGCTCTGCTCCTAGTGGTTTACCCTCTGCCCTACGGCAGCAGCAGCCTGAGACAAAATTATGCACACACCTACAGCCAATAGGAGTACAGGTGTCCCTATAAGAGGGGATGCCTCCCCTCAATCAGCCTCCCTTTTTCTTCAGCGACTGGATGACTAGACTGAAGAGCCAAGAAGAGACGAAGCACGAAGACTCAGGACGAAAACGCCGTTGATATTCCAGTCATCAATGTCGTCTAAATGAGCACACCGGGAGATTTTCCATCCCCAAAAGCTCTTTTCAGAGCTCAGTGCAGATGCACTTCCATGGCGGCCGGTGACCACCACGACCTATGTTTCGTGTGTTTGGGATCCCAGCATGCCAAGGAAGGCGTCTGCAGTCCCCCCATTGCGCCTCCTGCGCCCTCCTTTCTTTAAAGGAGAGGAAGCAGCGTTGGGCGTTTTTCAGGGAGGACATCCCCCTTGAGGATGTGCTGTCGATACTAGCCTCTGCTTCAGAGGCGTCGTCCGACGGCGCAGACTCGGGGGAAGATAGGGACTTTGAGGAAGGGTCTGGCATTCCAATGGAACAGTCGGACCCCGTCCCTCATACTTTCAAGCCCCCCTTTCCTTTGGAGAGCGAGAGGGCTTGTAGTCCCTATAGCGAAGGGGATACGAGCTCTGAGAGATCAGAAGCTCTCTCTTTCGCTGCAGCCTCTCTGAGATCGGACTTTCCGGGTCTCATTGTCTCCAAAGCCCCATACACTACCCACCACTGTGACCTGTACGCTCTTGTTGGCTGGTCCTCACTACATGTTCGTCGTCAAACCCACTGGCTCCAGGCCATCTATAAATCACTGCTAGGCAAATCCCCGCCTTATCTTAGCTCATTGGTCACCATAGCAGCACCCACCCGCAGTCTGCGCTCCAGCAGGTATATCTCACTGGTCATTCCCAAAGCCAACACCTCCTTTGGCCGCCATTCCTTCCAGTTCTCTGCTGCCAATGACTGGAACGAATTGCAAAAATCTCTGAAGCTGGAGACTCTTATCTCCCCAATAACTTTAAGCATCAGTTGTCAGAGCACCTTACCGATCACTGCACCTGTACACAGCCCATCTGAAATTAGCCCACCCAACTACCTCATCCCTATATTGTTATTTAATTTGCTCTTTTGCACCCCAGTATCTCTATTTGCACATAATCTCTTGCACATCTAGCATTCCAGTGTTAATACTATTGTAATTATTCTGCACTATAGCCTATTTATTGCCTTACCTCCATAACTTGCTACATTTGCACACACTGTATATATATTTTCTGTTGTATTTCTGACTTTATGTTTTTTTTACCCCATATGTAACTCTGTGTTGTTTTTATTGCACTACTTTGCTTTATCTTGGCCAGGTCGCAGTTGTAAATGAGAACCTGTTCTCAACTGGCTTACCTGGTTAAATAAAGGTGAAATAAATACAAAATAAAAAAATAAAATAAAAAATTGAGAGAGCTGCTCAACGGCTGGTAATAAGGCTGCCCCCTCTTCCCTCCGCACCGGAGGTTGATATGATGGAGGGCGGTCCTTATTCCAGGCCAAGGAAGGCAGCAGAGCCAGTGGCTCCTGCCATGCCTTCTTTGGCTAGGTACGTTGAGGGCTCGTGGGAGGCACCTTTAGCGGCGCGTTCACCTGTAAAAGCGTATCTCCCATTCACGAGAGTGGAAGGAAGGTTTCAGGGTCAGGGAATCCCCAGGTTAGAGAGCGCCATGGCGGCGTATCTCGTACCGGGTTCGAGCCCTTGGCCCTCTTCCAAGAAGGCCACGTTGCCATCCCAGAAGGACCGACTCACAGCACAGCTGTTAGAGAAGTCTTTTGGGTTGGGAGCCCAAGCTGTAGCAGCAGCTAACAACATTGCCCTCTTGGCGGCCTCTCTGTCCCGTTTAACCACGGGTAAGACAGAGATGGCACCGGAGGAGGTGGAGGAGGCGTCCAGAATTTCTGGCGCCATACTCCACCTGACACAGGCGTCCGCAGTCCATGGCCACTTCGGTGGTCGGGGAACGACACCTCTGGTTGTCATTGACATCCATGAAAGAGGCAGACTGGACGTCTCTCTTGAACGCCCCCCTCTCTGACGACGGCCTCTTTGGGGTCGCAGTCAAAGAGGCGACGGAGCGTTTCTCTAAGTTAGAGGAGGAGAAGAAGCAGTTGGCCAAGCACCTGCCGTTGGCAGGACGACTCGGCCCCCCTCCTCCCCAAAGGCCATCTACCTCCGCCCCTCTAAGTAGACCGGGGTCTACGACGAGGCGGCGTGTCGGCGTCATCCGGCGGCCACGAGCAGCAAGGGAACGTGCCCGGCCCTCCCAGCAGCTACGGTAGCCCCACTACAGCCGGCGAGGGAGGTGACGAGGACGCCGACCTGGTCCTCCAAGGGAGGCAAGAGGAGGCGTACGTGACGGGACGCGGGGGAGAGGATGGAGGACGCATCGATGGTGTCGAACGTGCCCACTGTTCCCCCCCACCCTTCGGTTGAAGGGATGGGTGTTGATGTTAATGCCTTTGTTGATGTGTTTAATAAAGAGTTGGCTCCACCTGACTTTGTCAAAAAAGAGCCTCTTTTCCATAATACGTCCGAGAGCGTTCAAATCTCACCCTCTCTTCCTTACCACTCTAAGAGCCGTTCAGCCCACCGAGGGTGCATTGCTGAACAGGCACTAAGAGTAGGTATCCAGAAGACCTCAATCAGGTCGTCACATCACACTTCACGTATAAGAAGTGCTTTACATAGAAGGCAGCAGTCCCGGTCAGATTCTGAGATGAGGACGCAGCCGCTATTTGGGGATGGCGCACTAGCACAGACTAAGGTCTCCACTAGTACGAGCCAGACCCATGCTGCGTTCATGGAGGGCCCAATTACCGCGGTCACCAAGGTGCCCAGAGTATCGGCGCCCCCAGGCATTGTAACACAGCAGCTATCTGGGGACGGCGCATTATCGCAGACCAAGGTCTCGGTTAATGCGATTCAGACCCATGCTACGTTCACGGAGGGCAGGATTACTAGCGTTATGGGTATAACCAAAGTATCAGCTCCCCTGACAGAACGAGCCAGTACTCACCACACTGAGCGTGAATCAACCCACCAGGGGTGCAGTGTTGAACACACACAGAAGGTGAAAGTCAAGAAGGTATCAAGGCGCCGCCTTGTTTTACCCTCATAGAGACCTCATACTACAGACTTCTAGGAGTACTGTAGTGAAGGGCTCTGATAGCGAATTGCAGTCACCTAAGATGACGCAATCGCTTGCTGGGGATGGTGCCCTGCCGCAGGCTGTGGCCTCGGTCAGCGCAATTCAGACCCGCGATGCGTTCAAGGAGGGCAGGAATACGACGGTTACGGGTTTAACCGACGTCCCTACTCCTCTTTCTTTCTCAGAACGCATCGATAGTTCCTCTCCCTTTCACGGGAGGCCCACCTTGGGCTGTTCCACCACTTCAATGTTGGGGAACAGTGGCGGTAAGGGCCATAGAGGAATACAGGTCCTTCCTACTGGATGCACCACAGCTTCGCGCCCAGCCGCTTTCTCTGCATTGCTGGCAGTGGCGAAGAAGCTGCACCCTCTCACGCTGGCTAGAACAGACGTTGCAGAAGGGTTATGCTCTCCAATTCCACGGACCCCACCCCCGTTCAGGGGAGTGGTGGAGACGGTGATGAAAACGCCAGACAAAGTGGCCGCTCTGATGACAGAGATTACGGAACTTTTGGCGAAGGAGGCGGTGACAGTAGTTCCCCGGGAGCAAAGGAACAAAGGGCTATATTCGCCTTATTTCCTAGTGCCCAAAAAGACGGGGGGAGTGAGGCTGATTTTGGATTTACGCATTCTCAACGAGAGCATAACCAAACGGCCCTTCCGAATGCTAACGACAAAACGTCTGCTGGAATGTGTCCAGAGAGGGGACTTTTGTACGAGCATAGACCTAAAGGACGCGTACTTTCATGTGCCGGTTCAGCCGTGTCACAGGAAGTTTCTGCGGTTCGCCTTTCAAGGGGTGGCGTACGAATACACGAGGATGCCATTTGGGTATGCCCTGGCACCTCGCACATTTTCCAAGTGTGTGGAGGCGGCATTGGAACCGTTGTGTCGTCAGGGAATACGGCTACTAGCCTACCTGGACGACCTACTGGTTCTCGCCCCGTCAGCAGAGCTGGCGATCACTCACACAACACAGACAGTGATGCATCTCACAAGTCTGGGGTTTGCTGTGAATTGGAAAAAGAGCGCGCCCTGACCCACTCATCAGATTGTCTACCTGGGGATACAGCTAGACACTGTGAGGATGAGGGCCCGAATCTCGGACCCCCGAAGGGTAGCCTTGTTGCTAGCCCTAAGGAAGTGTCGTCCGAATCACACGGTGACGGCGCTGTCGATCATGTCACTTTTGGGTCTCATGTCGTCAGCCCACTCTGTGGTTCCGCTGGGACTCCTGCATATGCGCAGGATGCAGCGATGGTTCGCCCAACTAAGACTAGACCCATTGCGTCAACGTCATCGGTTGGTGGTGGTTCCCCCTCTCGCTCAGTGCAGACCTAAACTATTGGAAAAACTCGGCGTTCTCACGCACGGAGTCCCGATAGGAAAGGTGTCCTCTCACATCCCAGTATTCACGGATGCGTCCCTGACGGGATGGGGAGGGACATGTCAGACACAAGCGATAGGAGGTGTGTGGCCTCAATCAGGTCGTCACATCAACCTCCTGGAGTTGGAAACGGTTCGACTGGTTCTGACCCACTTCGCGTCTACCCTTCGGGGTCGCGATGTGCTGGTCTGGTCAGACAACCGGACCACAGTAGCCCACATAAATCGCCAGGGAGGAGTCAGGTCTCCTGCTCTCCATCGGGCGGCAGAGGAATTGTGGCTGTGGGCTCACGAGCACCTTCGCTCATTGAGAGCAGCACACATTCCGGGCTACTTGAACGTAGGAGCAGACCTCATGTCAAGAGGGGGTCCTCGAGACGACGAGTGGTGTCTACATCCAGACATTGTTCTCCAGATTTGGGAACAATTCGGGAGAGCCGAGGTGGACCTATTCGCGTCACGCGTGAACGCGCAATGTCCTCTGTGGTTCTCTCTGAGGGAACAGGACGAACCACCACTGGGAAGGAACGCCTTTGCGCACCAACCGTGGCCGAGAGTTCTCCTGTATGCATTCCCTCCGCTGTCCTGCATTCTCCCACTGCTAGCCAGGGTGAGGTCAGGGGGGCTGTCAGTGATACTGATAGATGAGTCAGATGTTGATTGCGCCACCTTGGCCAATTCCACATCGACGGGACGCGTTGTCTCAGGCGGTTGGCACGATAGGGAAATTGCCCATAATCGGCCAACCACTGAAGGCCTGGCTGCTGAGAGGGACAGGCTAGAGCGCCGTGGGTTATCTGATGCAGTGATCAGGACCATACAGGGTTCACGTGCCAGTTCCACTTCTAAGATGTATGCCAGTAGATGGAACGTGTTTTCACGATGGTGTGTCACACAAGGTGTAGACCCCATGAGCTGTCAGGTGGAGAGTATTCTCTCTTTTCTACAGCTCATGTTTGATAAGCAAAAATCGCCTGCCACGATTAGAGTGTTTGCAGCAGCGATTTCAGCTTGTCATGAGGGTTTTGGCAGAGACAATGTCTTTAGCCACCCTCTAGTGAAACGCTTCCTATTAGGAACGCGGCGACTTAGGCCAACACCTAGAGTCACGCTTCCTCAGTGGGATTTGGCTTTGGTACTCGAAGCGCTATGTAAGTCGCCGTTCGAGCCATTGAATCAAATACCCCTCAAGATGCTGTCTATAAAGACAGCACTGTTGCTCGCTTTGACTACAGCTAAGCGGGTCAGTGATTTGTGTGCTCTTTCGACAAGACCTGACTGCTTGGCCATCAATGGTGACCTGAGCAGAGCAGTGTTACGTCCTAACCCAGCATTTGTGCCGAAGGTTATTAAGAGTTCATATAGGTCACAGACCGTGGAGCTGTGGGCTTTTTCTCCTCCTCCTCAGAGAGAGGAGTGAGGAAAAGCTCCATCGCCTGTGCCCGGTACGCGCTTTGGCGTGTTACGTCGAGCGCACAGCAGCGATTAGGTCATCGCCTCAGTTGTTTGTGTGTCACGGTGCGGCTGCACTAGGTAGACCACTTTCAAAACAGAGGTTGTCTCATTGGCTTTGTGAAGGCATTGAGACAGCTTATGAGGCAGCGGGCGGCAATTGCCTCAGGGTATCAGAGCTCACTCCACTCGTGGAGTAGCGGCTTCTACTGCCCTTTTCAGAGGAACAGGAGTAGATGATATCTGTAGAGCAGCATCCTGGTCGACGCCGTCTCCATTTATCCGTTTCTATCTCTTAGATATGTCTTCTAATTCTCTGGCTCGATCTGTACTCAGCGTGGCTGAAGGGAGATCTTGAGCAAGAAAGAGAGGAGAAGCAGGACTGTGGACACAGGTTTCCATCAGGTCCGCTTTGGTTAGGAAGACGTGTTTTTGACAGATGTGTTTTCTAACTCTTTGGCTCGGTCTGTACTCAGCATAGCTGAAGGGAGATCTTGAGCTAGGAAGAGAGGGAAAAGCAGGACTATGGACAGGGTTTCCATCAGGTCCGCTTTGGATAGGAAAACATATTTTGTGGCATGAATCCTGACTGACAGGGTCAGTACAGTAGAGGCATGCGTTGATTAACAGAATGTGAGGTCATCTATCTGCTTGTTCAGTTAGTATGACTCATGTTTTTGTTCCTGCCCACTAATCTCTGGGATTCCATTGAGTGAGTGAGGCGGTCTACCGCGTTTACAATGTAGAGTGACACTTGGTGTCATTCCATTAGTGGTCGGTAGTGTTTTCACAGGATATTGAGGCACATCTATCTGCTAGTACAGATTAGTATGGCTTCTATTCTGGTGATCTGCCCACTAGTCATTGGCATTGCCATTGGACTAGGTGGGGCGGGTCTTTAACCGATGACGCAGTATATTGTGACGCCCGTAGGGTTTTTTAGTTGCAGTACTGCGGGACTCGGTTGCAGCCATTGCTAGGCCTGACTTTCTCGTTTCGATGGGAAGTGTTAGGCGCGGCAGGGAGTACATTTTGGAGCGCTATGCTCCGCCTTAAACCACTAGGAGCAGAGCTCCCCTATGGGGCGGAGCTCCACGATATAGAACGATTAGTTACCGGAGTGTAACTCCAGTTCTATGAGTGGAGCGGAGCCCCATAGGACTTAAGGCCCTGCCGACCCTCTCTAGTCTCGCTGAAGAAAAATATCTCGGGAGGCTGATTGAGGGGAGGCATCCCCTCTTATAGGGACACCTGTACTCCTATTGGCTGTAGGTGTGTGCATAATTTTGTCTCAGGCTGCTGCTGCCGTAGGGCAGAGGGTAAACCACTAGGAGCAGAGCTCCCCTATGGGGCTCCGCTCCACTCATAGAACTGGAGTTACACTCCGGTAACTAATCGTTTTTTGGACCTAACTTGCTTACCACTTTTTCCATGTGGTTTCTTCCTTTACAGACTCCAAGAAATGATGACCTCTTCCTAAATAGTTGGTCACATGATTAATTTTGTGTATGGTTTCCTAGAAACAGGGGTGGCTGAACTTACCCCACTCTCCCCTACACATACGTGTATAAGGATGTACACAGGTCAGACACACACAGGAGCTGGTCACACACTGTTTGTCACTGCAGGTGAAGGAGGGCATCCTGAATGATGATATCTACTGTCCTTCTGAGACGGCTGTGCTGTTGGCCTCCTACTCTGTTCAGACCAAACATGGAGACTACAAGAAGGACTACCACTTCCCTGGTTACCTCAGCAGGGACAAGCTGCTTCCCCAGAGGTGTGTTATCTCTCCCCATCCCCCTGTGTGACATACCTCAGCCCACAAACAGAAGGTAAACTGGTGAAACGGTCCCCTGAGAGATTTATTCCAAGTCTCCCTGAATGTTCCTCTGATTGTTGTCTCCCGTACTTAGATCAGTGTTGGGGTCAATTCCATTTAATTTAGCAGACACTCTTATCCAGAGAGACTTACAGGAGAGACTTACAGGGGTTAAGTGCCTTTCTCAAGGGCACAGACAGATTTTTTTCACCTAGTTGGCTCAGGGATTTGAACTAGCAACCTTTTGGTTACTGACCCAACGCTCTTAACCACTAGGCTACCTTCCTTTCTCTACCCCCCTAATTGAACCCTTTCTCATGTCCTCTACCCCCAGGGTTCTGGAGCAGCACAAACTGAACAAGGAGCAGTGGGAGAATAGGATAAAGGTGTGGCATGAGGAGCACAAGGGAGTGCTGAGGTAAGACCACATGTCCTCTCTACTCACAGTCCCATCCAAGTTGACACCGGCTTACTTGTATTGCACTGATTGTATGTAGAATGTGCTAAGAATTATGTTAGCTGCATTCTGACTGATTGTCTGTTTCTGTGTCTGTATCTGGTCCTGTATCTGTGTCTGTATCTGGTCCCGTGTCTGTATATGTGTCTGTATCTCTGTCTGTCCCTGGTCCTGTGCATGTGTTTGTGTCTGTGTCTGTCTCTGTCTGTCCCCAGGGAGGATGCCATGGTGGAGTATCTGAAGATAGCTCAGGATCTAGAGATGTATGGAGTCAACTACTTCAGCATCAAGAACAAGAAGGGTTCAGAGCTGTGGCTGGGGGTCGACGCTCTGGGCCTCCATATATACCAGAACACTGACAGGTAGGAACGCTGGGGGTAGACGCTCTGGGCCTCCATATATACCAGAACACTGACAGGTAGGAACCTTTAACTAGATCTGAATTACGCATAGGTTCATCATGATATTAGACTACTTTTGAAGTCTGAAAACATTGGATAAACTTTGACTTTGGAGTGAACTGTTCTACTGGGTTCTATTTCCTGTATAGGATGACCCCTAAGATCGGCTTCCCATGGAGTGAGATCAGAAACATTTCCTTCAACGACAAGAAGTTTGTTATAAAGCCCATTGACAAGAAAGCCCCGGTACATCACCTCTGTATAATTCAGGACAGAAAAAAGTACAGAATAAAAGTCACTTCATTTTTTGCAAGATGCACTGATAACTACATTTGTGGTAACTGGTGTCTGTTCCAGGATTTTGTATTCTACGCCCCTCGTCTGCGGATCAACAAGCGTATCCTGACGCTGTGCATGGGGAACCACGACCTGTACATGAGGAGGAGGAAGCCGGACACCATCGAGGTCCAGCAGATGAAGGCCCAGGCCCGCGAGGAGAAGACTAAGAGACAGATGGAGAAGTGAGGACAGAGAGAGAGCATTAGATGGGGAGAGGGAATAGAGAGAGGATGTTGTTAGCAGGTTGTTTACTCATCCCTCAAATCCCTCGTTCCAGAGCTCTGCTGGAGAGCGAGAAGAAGAAGAGAGAGAATGCGGAGAAGGAGACGGAGAAGATCGCCAGAGAAACCATGGAGCTGATGGGCAGACTGAAACAGATCGAGGAAGAGACCAAGAAAGCTCAGGAAGGTCAGACTCTTTCTGTCGTCTGACAGTGTGTGTGTGGTATGGGCATACATGTTTTTATGTGTTCATATTATTTGTGTTTGTTTTACTCTCTGTGTGTATATGTGTGTGTAGAGCTGGAGGAGCAGACTCGCAGGGCCCTGGAGCTGGAGAAGGAGAGGAAGTTTGCCCAGGAGGAGGCAGAGCGCCTGGAGAAGGAGCGCAGGGCAGTGGAAGAGGCCAAGGCAGCCCTCCTACAGCAGTCAGAGAGCCAGATGAAGAACCAGGAGAACCTGGTACACACACACACACACACACACACACACACACAGAGACAGACAGACACACACACAGAGAGAGACAGACAGACACCACACACAGACACATGCACAGACAGACAGACAGTCAGACAGACAGCCACACGCACACACAGAGAGACAGACAGACAGCCACACACACACACACACACACACTAGGAGGCTCCTGTATTATTCTACGGTTTTCTTTCCAGGCCACTGAGCTGGCTGAGCTTACCTCTAAGATCTCCCTTCTGGAGGACGAGAAGAAGAAGGAGGAGGATACAAAGAGATGGCAGAAAAGGGTGAGAGAGAATGAATGAATGAATGAATGAATGTGTGTGTGTGTGATAGCGTAACCCTCTATCTAACCACAGTGCTTCAATGTGAGCGAGCGTGTGTGTGTACGTGTGTGTGTACGTGTGTGTGTACGTGTGTGTGTACGTGTGTGTGTGATAGCGTTATCCTCACTAACCACACTGTGAGCGGTCATGTGTTTGTCGTCAGGCGGTCATGGTGGAGGTTGATTTGGAGCGGACCAAAGAAGTGCTGAAGACTAAAGACATCCAGGACTCTGTGCAGGGGGACCACGACGAGACCGACGAGAGCAGCGCCGAGGCCAGTGCCGAGCTGACATCACCAGGCATGGTCAGAGACCGCAGCGAGGAGGAACGCATGACGGAGGCTCAGAAGAACGAACGGCTACAGAAACACCTCAAGGTCAGAAACACCTAACTTAAAGGGGAACTTTAAGTTGATACGGTCCCAAAATGTTTTGCATGTCAGCAGTCAAGTTTTAAAGAAGCAAAGTGTCACCGGCCACATCATCATGATGACGTAAAATGCATCAAAAGTAACACTGCTTCCTGAATGTCCAATATCTAAAAAACTTGGCTGCTGACATCCTAATCAATTTGGTACTGTATCAACAGTGGACTAATGAAACAAATACCGCAAGATAGTTTTTGAGTGGAGTTCCCCTTTAACCCATAACCTATGACCTTTAATTAACCCTAACTCATGCCCATGACGAGGCCCAGAAGAATGAACGGCTATACAAAGGTCAGACCTTACCTTAACATATAACCTATGACCCTAACCTATTGTAACCGGTGTGAAATGGCTAGCTAGTTAGCGGTGCAAATAGTAGCATTTCAATCGGTGACGTCACTCGCTCTGAGACCTTGAAGTAGTTGTTTCCCTTGCTCTGCAAGGGCCGCGGCTTTTGTGGAGCGACGGGTAACGGTGCTTCGAGGGTGACTGTTGTCGATGTGTGCAGAGGGTCCCTGGTTCAAGCCCAGGTAGGGGCGAGGAGAGGGACGGAAGCAACACTGTTACACTAACAATAACCCTTCATGCCTGGTTGGGTTCCGTCCTGACTAAATGTAAAAATGTCCTTCCGCTCTGAACTCTGAAATGAGAGATATGGTTACACATGTACTACACATGTACTACGCATGTACTACACATTTACTACACATTTATTCCATGTATAGTACATATGTTGATGCTCTAAGAGTTTATTTGTGTCCTTGTTGTCCATTTGTCCTCAGGCCCTGAGTACTGAGTTGGCCGGCGCTCGAGACGACAGTAAGAATACTCCCAACGACCTGATCCACGCGGAGAACGTTAAGGCCGGCCGGGACAAGTACAGGACCCTCCGTCAGATTCGACAGGGCAACACCAAGCAACGCATCGACGAGTTTGAGTCCATGTGAGTGCGAGAGAGAGAGAGAGAGAATGAGAGAGAGAGAACAAGAGTCTGTACTGAATCTATGTATTTAAATGGAAGTCATATAGGCAGGTACAGTGTAATTACAACGTCAACATTGCTTTATTGACTTTGTAAGCACCCCACTGCCTCTTCCCAATAGTGTGTTTTTTCCCGTGACTAAAAAGTGCTATCTACTGGCTGTAACGTATTACATTCATGGGATTTGTAGTTTAGTAAAGTAACATTCTGTGGACTACAGACTGTAGGCTACTAGTACAACAATCAAAGTTAGTGATTATATTATTAATATATCATAATTAATGCTGCATTTTCTCATGGTTTTAGCAATCTTGAAATGCATCTATGCAAAATAATCATTAGCTGATATACTATATATTTTAAACTTTTTCTGTATGGATAGTTTAGTGAGAGGAAGGGTTTGAGGTTATTTACAATATTTTCAAAGATTGTCATTTCGCAGGTATGAATGAGCACAAAAACCTTTGCAATGAGTCAAATAAATACTATTAACCAACATTGAATCTGTGTTGAGCTACTGTATCACTCTAGTCATTTATTATAGGCTGTTATGATTGACGTGTGTTTGTCATGTCTTTATGTCTGCGGTGTGTGTGTGTGTGTGTGTGTGTGTCATGTCTTTATGTCTGCGGTGTGTGTGTGTGTGTGTGTGTGTGTGTGTGTGTGTCATGTCTTTATGTCTGCGTGTGTGTGTGTGTGTGTGTGTGTGTGTGTGTGTGTGTGTGTGTCTGACATTTGTTTGTAAGGAGTGTGTTATGACTGAAAGCATACAGTAAGCACTGTAAAAATATATTTTGATTCAACGTACAATTGTAAGGCAACCAGCTACAATAGGATTGTGAGTTTGTTTAACAAAAATGTTATTGAGCAAACTCACAATCCTATTGCAGCTGGTTGCCATATGTTGAATCAACATATTTTGTTTTTTAAAGTGTTATGAAATCTGAGGTCTACTATGCTGGAAGGCAAAATCCCTCTCTAGGGAAAATACAGTTATTTTCTGTTGGAAGAAGGCCGCTGAACAGCTCATTTACAAAAGCAGACACTCTTATCCAGATTGACTCAGTTAGTGCATTCATCTTAAGATAGTTTGTTGGGACAACCACATATCTCAGCCATTGTAAATACATTTTTCCTTAATTAGTGTTACGCACTCCTCTCGGAAGAGGGAACGCAACACCCTGCTACAACTCAACTCTCCGTGCCGTGAAAGAGGTATGGGACTGTAGGTGTGAGTAAGGATGACAAAAGGCTGAGAATACCGTTAACAGGGAATTTATTCCTTCGCACGGTAAGTTTGGGGAAAAGGGGCTGGACGGAACCAAAGCAAAGAAAGTAAATATCAAAGCCCCCTCTCCTACCTTACCTGCCTACCCACTACTTACTTAACTAGCACCACCTGGTGCACTAACCAAAATACAGGGGATGGTCCGCCCAGGTCTTTCCTAGTGTGCATAGACAGTTAACTTCTATGGGTAATGTATGCCCGCGGGCCTCTTGCCTAAGCACTCCCTAGGTGCCTTCCCCTTCCCCCCTTGGGAACAAATGAAACAAAATAACACAAACTGGTTCACAACAAAACCTGAGAAAAAAAACTAACTCAGGACATTAAAGAAACTCTCTGAACAACAAACTAACACAAAACATTACAATCAGCTCTCACAGCAACAACTACACAGTACATACCAAATGTCTTAGCAACAACCAACATGCTATAACTCTCAGCCATTAGCCCTCTCTCAACCCACAACACACATGAAAATACACAACCCACAACACACATGAAAATACACAACCCACAACATACATGAAAATACACAACCCACAACATACATGAAAATACACAACCCACAACATACATGAAAATACACAACCCACAACACACATGAAAATACACAACCCACAAAACAGAAACTGGGGAAAGTAACAATAAATAAAATAAGTTATGTTGCAAGATAACAATCTCGTTTGCAACAGGAACTAAGCCTGCAGGTGCCTGCAGTAGGTACCTGCAAAGCGCCTATTTAAAAAATAAAATTATTGACCCATTTACACTCAATCAAATGTTTGGTAACACTTTACTACAAACCTCTATCATAAGGCATGATATAGGCTACATAAGTTCATAATGCTGTCATAACAGGTGCCATATAATTGTTGAAGTCATCTTATGACAACTGACATTATGCTGTCATAACACAAACTGAACAACGGATGTGCCATAGATCTCAATCACTTTTTGTAAACAGGAGTGTCTGTGTGTCAGAAAAAAACTGACAACTCACTGTTGTTGTGTTTTTTCATTGGAGGAGGAGGAGGATTGGAGGAGGAGGAAGAGGAGGAGGAGGAGCACACAATGTCTGTTTTGACTGTGAGATAAGACTAACCAGCAACAGCACTCCTCAGTCTCTAAAACTTCACTTAAAATATATTTTTAATACTTTACAGTCAGAATAGCAACAGTCAAATAAGTAACTGATAGATTTAGAGCGATTTGTTATAAACAGACAATAATAACACGGTAAAGAATGAACCTTACCCTACTCGAGTCACAACTTGGACACGTGCCAGCCATTCCTTTCGTGAGGTCACACAGAATGAGCTAAACGCGGAGGCGTCGATGTGATGTGTTATTCATGTGGGCTCCCGTGGTTCATCTTGAAGTGGTTATAGGTGGTGGCCCGACATAACGACATAGAAGGAGTCTCCGGTTACACGGAAAACATTTAGTAGCTCCTTGTGTTTTAGGCCTACTGTGAAAAACGGAGACCTGGAGATCACGTATTTTTTGGAACCTTGCACGACTGGGAAGGGATCAAAACAACAATGCAGAGTGGCACCAATATATCAGAGACAGCCAATGAGTTATGTAACGCGGTGTCTGTGTCTTTAGGTTTGAGTTCGCAGTTAAACGAGATAGCGGATAATGGACGGAGCGATACTGCCTTCTCTGCAGACAGCCGCCCAAATTACGGAAAACGTTTCTCTGTCTCGGAGTCATCTCCAGAGTTTGGAGCAGGCGCAAATATGACCTCAGAGTTAACCAACCAGATGCCGAGGAAAACGATAATTAAATCAAATGATCTCGGGCCATCGTTCGAAGTAAATGAAGACATTAGTGGACTAAATGATGTGGGTTTTTTACAGACACTGGAGCGCGAAAGGGACAGCGAATGCAAGGTGACAAGGCCTATGCACGAGTTGGAGATGGCCCGAGGTCTCCGTAAAAACTCGGACATGTTCGTGAATCTGGATAACGCTAACGCACTCTCCATGCCCTTTCAGTTTGACGAACTGTTACCGTTAAGTTTTCCATTCCGTAAAGACTCCCCAACCCCGTTATTCGGTAGGGACTTTCCGGACCCATTGACCGTCAATAACCTCATCCAAAGCAGACGTAACAAAACCGAACCAGGGCACGAGGGACCCTGTCCGGTGGCGGGTGGATCTTGGTTCTGTAAATATTGTGACAACGGAAATTGCATGTCTTGTGGAGCACGTAAACCCTGTCCCCCTGGGGTTAACTATCAGGACTATGACTCTGGGATGCCACAGAACGGTCATGTCCAGGAGCAAAGTTACCAAAGTGTAATGATGATGCATGAAATGGGTCTTCAGCAAGTGTATCACTCCGCTATCAAGAAGGAGAGTTCTGGATGGATGGGTGCTGACTCAAGCTTGAGGTAGATGTACTCTTTATAAGACATTTCATTTCAATTGTTTCTTTGTTTGTTTCACATAAGACCAAGCAGACCAGAGGCAAATCAATGTAGCTTCTCTAACTATGTCATCATAACAAAACAACAGTAATATCAGATGTTATAATCTGTCAAATTCAATAACAGTTAGGCCACCGAATGGCACCGTATGCCTTATGGGCCCTGCCATTTGAGATGCAGCCGTTTTATATCCATTTTAACAGGTGACCCAATTCCCTGCACCAGCTGCTACAGAGTCTCACTACAAAATACCCATGCTGGAGAGGACAGACTGCAAGTGATAGGTTATTGCCACTGTCCTTTCCAGCATGGCCGTCTAGTGACTACTACACACCAGTGTGTCTGATCCTGACACAACTGTTTACATCCCTAACCAGTGTTTATTGAAGGAGTATCGGAGTAATAGGTTTACAGTCCGCTACCTGCTGACCTTCAACTAACCAGCTGTAATGTATTTAGTCTCAATCCGCCCGGCCCAGTAGGACATTAGGCAACGCTCACCAGTTGAAGATGCACTATGCAGAAGTCGCTCCGCCATTTCCTGGTTGCTAAAATTCTAATAGTTCGCTTAATTTCAGTTAATGTGACAAAACAAGCAAGTATACTGTAGAAAATCATTGTACCGCTGTGAAATAAATTTTCCATAACCAAAAATATTGTATTTTCAGCTGTTTGAAGCTGGTGTACAAAACTGAAAATAAAACTAAATTTAAGCACGGAAAGCATAGAAATAGCGCACATAGAACATATCTACCGATTCTTAGACTTGCTTTCAATGAGAATGACAAATCTATAACTCACATTTCAATGTGAATTTGGTCGGGCCGCCCAAAAGTTACACATTGCAGCATTAATAATAATATCACACTTAATGCCAAGGCTATGGGGTAGCGGGTCAGTCAAAGGTCTAGTAGTGGATATTAATCAAGTTGAATTAATTCACATTCAAGGACCATTTAATTTATAGATAGGTTATTAAAAGTCAAACCAACTTTGCCACGGTCACACACCAGCTGGCTGAAGCTAATTGGCTAAATAATTTGGCTACCTCTTTCCACCTGCAAACACACACGAGATACCCACATCAAACCACTCCCAGAAACCAACTCATGTTTGAATTCAGTCATGGCCACTAGCATTTCTTAATGAACCAAATCTAAAACGAGGCCAAATCAGGAAGTGCAGTCGCCCTTTAAACGGATAGCTGGCTAATTTAAAATGTAAAGTTTGTCAGACTTGTCATACCTCAAAAGTAGTGTAAAGTCGATCTGAGCCCGTATTCCACACCATCTGGTAAATAGATTCTGCTGCTAAATTAATTAGAAGGAATCTGCATGACTCAATCCCACATTATTGGGCATGTATGTGCAGATAGACAGGTATAGGCAGGTAGGTGCGATTCAGATCTGTGTGTGAATGTGGAAGATCTAAAAGAGTGTTAGGTGTTTTCAGGTGTGTGTGTATGTATGTACGTTTGTGTGTGTGTGTGTGTGTGTGTGTGTGTGTGTGTGGTTATATGGTGTATCTGTAAGATCTAAAAGAGTGTTAGGTGTCTGTTTACAGATATGTGTGTATGTGTGTGTTTCAGATGTGAGGATATGTTGCCAGTGAGGGTGTATTTCTCAGACCGGAGGGTGTGTAAGGTATGTGGAGACGAGGCGTCAGGCTGTCACTATGGAGCTGTTACCTGTGGGAGCTGCAAGGTGTTCTTCAAGAGGGCCGCAGAGGGTGAGCCACACACCACATATGCACACATCAAACACGGCACACACACACACTCTCGCACACACACGTTTGTTTTACTATCCTTGTGGGGACCAAACAATTGAGGTCCTCACAAGGATAGTAAAACCAAAAACACCCTCGCAGGCGCGCACACACACACACACACACACATACAGGAAATGGGATACCAAATTCCCCTGTAGCGGCCTTGTTTGTTATTGTGTCCCCAGGTAAGCAGAATCACCTGTGCGCCAGCCGTAACGACTGCACCATCGACAAACTGAGGAGGAAGAACTGTCCTTCCTGTCGTCTCAGCAGATGCTTCCGGTCTGGAATGAGCCTCAAAGGTCACAACTTTTACCATGGCATACACGACTGTTAAATGGAGAGAGGGATAGAAAGAGATAATGAAATAGAGGGGGAGAAGAGGGGAGCAGAGAGGGGAGGGAGGCTACATTTTGGTTTATGAAAAAGCAGGAATCATGACTAGGTCTTTAGGTAGGTTTTAATTGACCATGTTTTTTACCCCCTACCTCTTTCAGATATACCAACAGTTGCTATAAAGAAGCAGGCATGGTAAAATAGTGGGACTTTGGTCTATGTATGAAAGGGATATCTCTCTCTGTCTCTCTCTTTCTTTAACAGTTTTCACATTGAAGATAGCAAAGGGACATTTTCTAGAACTTCTTGAGAGGTTCTATAGAGACAATACTGTTGTGTAAATTTGTGAAATGATCACGTCTCGAACTCTACCTCTGGAGGTCATACACACCACTCATACACCCCCCCCCCCTCAAAGCAGGGCAGTGTAAACAGATTTGTCTCATTGAGATCAACACTTCTACAGTATAAATAGTAATAGCAGAGCAATGTTTTTGAAACAGCTAAAATGTAATGTATTGATATTTTCCTTATATTTGAGACTTGTTTTATTTAAATTGCAGTACAGCCTGTTACATTCTGAAATTGTCGCAGTTGCTGCCGGCTGCACTAAACCACGTAAAACTATGGAAGTCAATTTTTTTGATAGGCCTACTATATCAATTATTTTAAATATGTAAATCAACATTTTGAGAAACGCAATTCACAAGCATGTGCAGACAATTACATTTTAACTTCAAGACAAAAGCACCAGAGTTACTGCTAGCTAACGCTAACAACATCTTCATCAAGTAACATTACCGTAACCTATTAAAAATGAATGATTAGCTCGCTAATACGAATATAAAGTACCATTTGTGAATGCTTGTGAATTGTTGCATTATTCAAGAGTGTAATATGGTTTTGTTGTAATAATGAAAGAGTGTAGGTCTGTCAATAAGTACAAATGAAAAGCAGTACACCGCTTTTGGTATGCGTAGCATCCCTTTTCACCCTCAGGACAGCCTCAATTCGTTGAAACACACAGGAAACTGTTGAGCATGAAAACCCCAGCAGCGTTGCAGTTCTTTACACACTCAAACCGGTGTGCGCCTGGCACCTAGTACCACAACCCGTTCAAAGGCACTTAAATCTTTTGTCTTGCCCATTCACCCTCTGAATGGCACACATCCATGTCTCAATTGTCTCAAGGCTAAAAAATCCTTTAACCTGCCTCCTTCCTGATTGAAGTGGATTTAACAGGTGACATCAATAAGTGATCATAGCTTTGACCTGGATTCACCTGGTCATTCTATGTCATGGAAAGAGGAGATGTACATTCTGTACAAAACATACATACTTTGCAATGCTTAGCCTCTTGGCTAGTGGCTACTGTGACATTCATGGTACTTTTTCGGCTGGTGACATTCCCCTCGCTAATGTGAATTGAAAAGTGTATATATTATGTAAATTGAAATGTCGTACCAATAACTCTATTCAATGAGAATAAAATACTCTTCAGACTTAATACACTATTGGTTAAAATACAGTCGGCTATACATTCGCCCGGACAGTTACCCTCCTTGAGGCAGGGCAGTGTAAACAGAATTGTCTCGTTGAGTCAACACTCCTGCAGTATAAATGGTAATAGCAGAACAATGTTTTTGAAATAGCTGAAATGTATAGACAATTTCCTAATATTGTAACGATCCCGGCGGTCTGAGTCGGGTCCTGTCTGGTGACGAGTGTTTCTGGTCGTAGCTCCTGTTTCCCGAGGGTTCGGGAACGCTCCGGGGAGCGCGCTTGTTTCCGCACCTGCTTCCCATCAGCAATCGGCACACCTGGGCCTAATCATCACCCTTCTTAGGGTCTGGCCCAACATCCAGTTCCTGCCGGATCGTTAGCCATGAACAGTATGTTTTGCCGGCGTATCAGCCTCAGTACTAGAGTTAGTTTTTGTTGTTTTGTTGCACCCTGTTGACCTGCCTGGTACTTACCTCCGTTTTTGTTCTCCCCACAGTCACTCGTCCGGAACCTCTACCCAACCTCTGCCTGATGGTCGGCGGCTGCCGAGCCATCATCGGATCAACCACTGGACCCTCTACAACTCCTCCACGCCGCCGCTCTGTTCCCTGGATTATTTCCCTTCACCCTTGGTTCAGTAAATAAACACTCACCTTTTGACACCACTTACCTTGTCCTGGTCTGCTTCTGGGTTCTGGCTTAGTAAACCGTGACAGAACGATCCGGCCAGTAATGAACCCAGCGGACCTGGACTCTGTTCGCCATGCTATTACCCAGCAGGAGAAGATGTTGGGTCATCATAGCACGGTACTACAGGAGATCGCGTTGTCAGTTCGGAACCTTTCTACCGGTCTGACGGAGGTCCAGAACCAACGCAAGTGGCCGGTGGAGGATCCACTACCGGTTTCATCCATCTCGCCTGCCGCTTCTGAAGCTGTGGCCATCCGTGAGCCCAAGGTTCCGACGCCGGATAAATATGAGGGGAGCTGGGAAGATGCCGTTCCTTCCTTATGCAGTGTGGACTAGTGTTCGATCTACAGCCCTACTCTTATGCCACAGACAAGGCTAGGATAGCCTTTGTGATTGAGTTGCTGCGTGGTGCGTGCGCTGGAGTGGGCTTCAGCCGTTTGGGAACGACAGGATCCCTGCATGGCTTCATACCAGGGGTTCACGACCGAGATGAGGAAGCTCTTCGACCATTCCGTCCGAGGGAGGGACGCAGCTAGGCGCCTGTTTTCGCTTCGCCAAGGAACTCGCAGCGTGGCCGACTTCGTGATTGAGTTCAAGACGTTGGCTGTGGAGAGTGGGTGGAACGAGGAGTCTCTGCAAGCGGCCTTTTACCAGGGTCTGTCGGAGCAGCTCAAGGATGAGTTGATCTCCTATCCGGAGCCTAGTGACCTGGACAGCTTGGTAGCCTTGTCCATTCGGGTGGATAATCGAGTCCGAGAGCGAAGGAGGGAGAAGCAATGGGGTCCGTCCAATCGATCAGTTTCTCAGTTCCCAGTCGGGTCGGGTGGGGGACCAGAACACATCGATCATTCTCCACCACAGTGGATTAGTGGAGAGGTCCTCTCTCCCGATTCGGAACCCATGCAAGTGGGGGCGGCACGGGTTAACCAAGGAGGAGCGTCAACATAGACGTAAGACCAACTGCTGCCTCTACTGTGGTAGCTCGGGACATTACATCTCCACTTGTTCCCGGCGGTCGTCAAACTGCCCGGCTCGCTAAAGTTGGGAGGACTTTTAGCGAGCCAGTTTCAACCTCTCAGTACCTCTGTCAGACCCCGCTTCCCGGCTACCCTTGTGAACAGGAATCAGAGCTTAGCGCTTAACGCTTTTATCGATTCAGGTGCCGATGGAAGCTTTCTTGATGCCGAGTTGGTGGAACAGCTGGGGCTTTCCAAGGAGCAATTGCCGGAAGCCATTGAAGCGACCACTCTGAACGGCAGTAGTCTGGCACGTATCACGATGAGGACTGAACCGGTTAAGATGCGGTTGTCAGGGAATCATTCTGAGATGATTTCATTTTTTCATTCTGCCGTCTTCCCATGTTCCTCTGGTCCTTGGATACCCCTGGCTGAAGGAACACAATCCCACGTTCGATTGGGTGACGGGCAAGGTAACGAGTTGGAGCCTGGATTGTCATGCTAACTGTCTCAAGACTGCCTGCCCCCATTCGGTTCCCAGTCAGGTGATTGAGGCTAAACCTCCAGATTTGTCCCTGGTTCCCGAGACATATCACGATTTGGGGAGGTTTTCAGTAAGCAGAAGGCTCTGTCACTCCCTCCCCACCGACCATATGATTGTGCCATCAACCTGGTCCCTGGAGCTGTCTACCCCAAGGGAAGGTTATACAGTATCTCCCGACCTGAACGTGAGGCGTTGGAGACCTACATCAAGGAGTCCCTAGCTGCTGGTCTCGTTCGTCCCTCGTCATCACCCCCTGGGGGCAGGATTCTTCTTTGTGGGTAAGAAGGATGGCTCTCTTCGACCATGTATTGACTATCGGGGGTTGAATGACATCACGGTCAAGAACAAGTATCCCCTGCCCTTGATGAGTTCTGCCTTCGACTCCTTACAGGGTGCTACGGTGTTCACCAAGTTAGACCTACGCAATGCGTATCACCTGGTCCGGATCAGAGAGGGGGACGAGTGGTTGACGGGTTTCAATACACCGATGGGGCACTTCGAGTATCAGGTGATGCCGTTTGGACTGACCAATGCTCCAGCGGTATTCCAGAGTATGGTGAACGACGTCCTGAGAGATATGATCGGTCTCTTCGTGTTTGTTTACCTGGATGACATTCTGATCTTCTCGAAGGAACCTACCGACCACGTCCAGCATGTCCGGCAGGTTCTGCAGCGATTGTTGGAGAATCGCCTGTTCGTGAAGGCCGAGAAGTGCGAGTTTCACGCCCACACAACATCCTTTCTCGGGTACATCATCTCCAGGGGAGAGATTAGGATGGACCAGGAGAAGGTTAGAGCGGTTCTGGAATGGGCCCAGCCCGGTACGAGATTGCAGCTCCAGAGATTTTTGGGGTTTGCGAATTTCTACCGCAGATTCATCCGGGATTACAGCCGTGTGGCCGCTCCATTAACTGCCTTGACTTCCAGCATCAGGACCTTCAAGTGGAATCCGGAGGCGGATCGAGCGTTCTGGATTTGAAGAGGCGATTCACCAACGCACCGATTCTCTCTCAACCGGACACGGCCCGTCAGTTCGTTGTTGAAGTGGACGCGTCTGATGTGGGAGTTGGCGCCATCCTGTCGCAGCGATGCTCCACGGACAGTAAACTCCATCCCTGCGCCTACTACTCTCGTCGCCTTTCACCTGCGGAGAGGAATTACGATGTGGGTAACCGGGAGCTTCTCGCGGTGAAACTTGCCTTGGAGGAGTGGCGCCACTGGTTGGAGGGGGCGGAGCAACCGTTTATTGTCTGGACTGACCACAAGAATCTTGCTTACGTGCAATCGGCGAAACGTCTCAACTCCCGTCAGGCCAGGTGGGCGTTGTTTTTCGGACGATTCAAGTTTGTCCTGACGTTCCGACCTGGGTCTAAGAACGGCAAGGCGGACGCCTTGTCCCGGATGTTCTCCAAGACGGAGGAGAGTGGGTCCAAGACCGAGACTATTCTCCCCCGGAACTGCGTCGTGGGAGCAGTCATGTGGAAGATTGAGGAGGAGGTGCTGGCGGCCCTTCGGACTCAGCCCGGTCCCGGTAACGGTCCACCCGGTCGGTTGTTTGTGCCTGAGTCGGTTCGTCCTGCTGTTCTCAAGTGGTCCCACGCCAGTAAGATGGCTTGTCACCCTGGCGTGGCTCGGACTATGGCGTTTCTTCGCAGACGTTTTTGGTGGCCTGCCATGGCCGAGGATACTCGGGGTTTTGTTGCTGCCTGTCCAGTGTGTGCGCAGAATAAGAGTACCAATCGGCCCAGCTCTGGACTACTTCACCCCCTTCCTATTCCCCGGCGTCCATGGTCGCATCTGGCCCTGGACTTCGTCACGGGGTTGCCCGCTTCTGAGGGGAACACGGTCGTTCTGACTATCGTGGACAGATTCAGCAAGTTCGCCCACTTTGTGCCGATTGCCAAGCTTCCCTCTGCCTCGGAGACGTCCGAGATCCTGGTTAGGGGAGGTTTTCAGGGTCCACGGTTTGCCCAGTGATATCGTTTCCGACCGTGGCCCTCAGTTTACCTCTGCTGTCTGGAAGTCCTTCTGTTCGGCCATTGGAGCTACAGTCAGTCTCACATCTGGTTTTCACCCCCAATCCAATGGTCAGGCGGAGAGAGCCAACCAGAAGATGGAATCCACGCTACGCTGTCTGGTCTCTTCCAACCCCACCTCCTGGGCCTCTCAGTTGCCTTGGGTTGAGTATGCCCACAATACTCTCCCTACATCTGCCACTGGGATGTCTCCCTTCCAGTGCCTGTATGGCTACCAACCTCCCCTGTTCCCTTCTCAGGAGAAGGAGCTCTCAGTGCCTTCTGTTCAGGCCCACATTCGTCGTTGCCACCGGACCTGGCATCGGGCCAGAAAGGCACTCCTTAGAGGTTCGGACCGGTATCAGCTCCAGGCGAATCGTCGCCGGATCCCCGCTCCCACCTATACCATCGGAGATAGGGTTTGGTTGGCCACACGGGATCTTCCGTTACGGACTGAGTCTAGGAAGTTGTTACCGAAGTTCATTGGTCCGTTTGTGGTGGAGAAGGTGATCAATCCAGTGGCAGTTCGACTCAAACTACCGAGGACGCTCAGAGTCCATCCCACCTTTCATGTCTCCTGCCTCAAGCCTGTCCTCCTCAGTCCTCTGTTGCCTCCTCCGCCTCCTCCTCCTCCTCCTCGGATGATCGGAGGTGGTCCTGCCTACACGGTGCGGCGCATCATGGATTCCCGACGGCGGGGCCGGGGTTTCCAGTATCTCGTGGACTGGGAGGGGTATGGTCCTGAGGAGAGGAGTTGGGTTCCGCGGCGACAGGTCCTAGATCCGGATCTCATCAGGGACTTCTACCGCCTCCATCCTGGCGCTCCGGGAGTCCGCCCGGTGGCGTTTGGTCGGAGGGGGTACTGTAACGATCCCGGCGGTCTGAGTCGGGTCCTGTCTGGTGACGAGTGTTTCTGGTCGTAGCTCCTGTTTCCCGAGGGTTCGGGAACGCTCCGGGGAGCGCGCTTGTTTTCGCACCTGCTTCCCATCAGCAATCGGCACACCTGGGCCTAATCATCACCCTTCTTAGGGTCTGGCCCAACATCCAGTTCCTGCCGGATCGTTAGCCATGAACAGTATGTTTTGCCGGCGTATCAGCCTCAGTACTAGAGTTAGTTTTTGTTGTTTTGTTGCACCCTGTTGACCTGCCTGGTACTTACCTCCGTTTTGTTCTCCCCACAGTCACTCGTCCGGAACCTCTACCCAACCTCTGCCTGATGGTCGGCGGCTGCCGAGCCATCATCGGATCAACCACTGGACCCTCTACAACTCCTCCACGCCGCCGCTCTGTTCCCTGGATTATTTCCCTTCACCCTTGGTTCAGTAAATAAACACTCACCTTTTGACACCACTTACCTTGTCCTGGTCTGCTTCTGGGTTCTGGCTTAGTAAACCGTGACAAATATTTGAGACTTGTTTTATTGAGTTTTTATCTTAAATCGCAGTAACATCCTGTTACATTCAGAAATTGTCGCAGTATCTGCCGGCTGCACTGAGCCACTTAAAACTATGGAAGCTCATCCCCACCACCAAAAACATGTCAAATGTAGATCATACAAATAGGATAATTATGTTTTTTTCATTTGTAGCCTGTGTTGCCAACTTTGTCGCTATATATAGCGAATTTTCAGACCCCTCCAGCGACTTCCATTGGTAGAAGATTCGAGCGACATAATTCAGCTGCTTTTCAGGCTGCCTTTATTATCACTGACTTCTCACCAGTGATGTCATCATAACCAGTAACATTTTCCATTTGGGGAGTTTTGACACAGAGGGTTTCTATGGTTTTGATAGCATGTAGCGACTTTTCCCCACGCAATTCTGCCACATACGAGAAGTGGGATAAACTGTCTGCAACAGAAGTCACAGCAACGGTGCACACACAGGCAGAGAAGCACCAGGGGAGGGGGTGTGCTGCGGAGGAGGCGAAAACGTTATGTCGGGGACCGCAGCTGTGGCGCAGCAAGGCAAAATGGGGCTGTGACGTCGCCACGGCAACAGCAAAACGTAATCTAGCGACAAATCAAGGGGCCAATAGCAGATCTCACTGAAAAATAGTTGACAACACTGTTTAACATTGTGAAGTGATTTCAGATGTGGCACCACAGGTCCCAGAGTGGTGGGGGAGAAATTGTTTTCCTGGGGCTTAGAGTTTTTCCTGATTTGGTAGTAGGCTAACCTAAAGGGTACTACACAGAATACGCAAACGGCGCTGACGTAGCGCAGTGTCGCAACGTCGTTACAAAAGGGGCGGCTTGTTGTGCGCTCAGAAATTCGACGTACCCCATGCCACATGAAAATTGTAACGTGCCGTATCATCCCTTCTGTAGCCGTGGGGGCAGTGTTGTGTAAGCAATGAAGCTTGCTTGGTTCCTTGATCTGATCTACAGTATAGGCTATAGGCTTTGCATCAAAGAAGCCTCTTTTGCATTGATAAGCAAATATAATCACTAGTTATTACTTCTAAACAAAATACCTTTTTGGGTGGATTCTAATAAGGCTACAATGTTGTTTGGTTTATTGTTTGAACAGTAGCTTAGAATACAGGCTATTGTGAAATGGTAGAAATTCTGTAGCCAACTGTAGTCATCTAGCATTCTTCTCCTTGACCAAAACATGACATTCTGTGTTTTTTTTTTTTTTTACATACAAATAAAATCCCACTCCACCCACATGCACACACGTAGATCAACGGAGTGGAGCTTGTAGTAACCTTAACCAACTCTGACCCTAGTTGTAGTGAATGACATAAATCAGCTGTAAAAAAACAGTTTTATATGGACGATGATGTGGCCAGATTATTATTCTAATCAGGTCATAAGGTTTAAACAAATAAATAAATAAATAAAAACTCCTGGGAAAACACCTGGGCCTAGGAAGGATGAAAACATGAAAACCCTTTACACAGAGACAACAACTGCTAATGTTTTTTTTTTGTTTTTAGCAGGGCTGAGCTCGCTGTATGCAGGGTTGCAAGGTATAGGCCTTTGCATCTGTAATTAGAAAGATACTCATACAGTATGTCATCACTATTGTGTTGATTGATCAATTAAAGTCAAGATTTTTGGATTAAAAAGGCCTAGCCTAGCCACCCGAAGTTTAATCACATTCACATTTTCTCAGAACACAAATAAATTGGCCTATTTTAGGCTATAAAAACATGATGTTATGTTTCCCCTGGCCCAGATGGGATCAGAGCGCATAGGCTGCTCTAGGCTACCTGGATCTGTACTTATCTATTTCATAATTAAAAATTATTATTTTTTTAAATCAGATATGATGCTTTTTACCACAATTTCCACAAAATGCTCATTACTGCAACTATCCAAAAGAGTAGTAAACTAATCAATTGCTAATATTTTTTGAAAATGCCTGAGTTAAAAATAACACTGAAAATAAAAATATACAAAATTAAATTATAATAAAATTAAATCTGACTTTTTCCCAATTTGAGCTTTTTAGCCATTTGGGTAATGAGAAGGCCAAGTGGGGTAAAGGGGGTGTTGGAGAATAAGAACCTCATTCTGAAGGCATTAACTTCTACTACTCCTCTACATGATGCATCATGGGTGAATAAAACTTTATTCAAGGAGTTTTTACAGGAACTTGAAAAAGTGTTACAGTAATAAGACACATGTCCACAGACACTGTGTTTGTACGTAATAAATATTATAGTTTAATGTAAACTTCAACTAGTATACAATATTTATGATTTATGAACAAACTGCAGCAACATATTCTGTGTTTTATTCAAATCACAATTTTATAAAATGACCCAAGAATTTAATCCGGACACATTTCGGTAATGAGAATTTTGAAAAATGTACCAAATTCAGGTGAAAATGTAAAATGTATTTAAAATAAGACACTTGGCCAAAAACTAGACATCTTAGTCCTCAGAATGATAGTTGATTTTTGCAGATGCATCATGGTTTTGTAACTCAATTTGCTACAGACATGTTTAAAACTGGTTTCATGACAATCATCCACCTGCAGCTGTGGTTGTTATCAGTAGGCTACAGTTGTTCAGATTGAAGCACAGACTAATTGTGCACGTTGACAAATCATGAGGCATTTCTATTTTATTTTTTGTTGGCAGGTATGAGCTTCCAAATAAAAATAGCTCATTGCAGTGAATTCACTTACTGTATACCCACATTTTCAGTCACAATTAGCTTTTATCACATGTAATGATGTGCATGATATAGATAAAAATGAAGCCTTTTGTATTTTTATATTTGTAATCGTTCGTTTTTGATAGGCTTACAGTACTTGATGAAGACATGCTGTTATAGCAACTCTGGGCTTTTGTCTTGAAGCTAAAATGTAATGAGTGTAGCCTACAGACGAGAAGATCAACCTTTTAATTGTCTGCACATACAGTGCATTCGGAAGGTATTCAGACCCCTTGACGTTTTCCACATTTTGTTACATTACAGCCTTATACTACAATTGAATGTGAATGGAAAAGTAGAATTCTCTTTCGCCACCCCTCTCCTCAGACGCCTTCATATCTCGTAGTGGTAATAGGGCCTTTCTCTCTGTCCTACTTCTGTGTGTGGTGCATTTCAGGCCGGAAGCTGAGGGGAGCTGGCCCGCTGAAAGGAGGAGTGGAGGGGGGAACACAAGCACCCGGCAGAGAGAGGGAAGGAGAGAGGACTGGGGGGAGAGAGTTAGCCACCATTTCCCCACAGGCTCAATGTGAGGGTACTGTATGCAATTTTTTCAAGTGAGCCCTGACAAAGAAAGCAGTTACAACTCAATTCAGAATTTACCCCAACCCTGGGGTAGAACATATTCAGTCTCAACTCATCTCGCCTTGTCTCATCTCATATCCCTTTCTGCAGGCTATGCTGCCTCGCAGGCTCACGCTCTTGGCCCCTCCCCCAGCCTGCACCCCTCCCTCCTCAATGTCCTGAGTTCCATCGAGCCAGGAATGGTCAACGCAGGCCATGACACCTCCCAGCCAGACTGTTTCGCCTCGCTACTGTCCAGTCTCAACGAGCTGGGAGAGAGACAACTGGTGTCTGTGGTGAACTGGGCTAAAGCCATGCCAGGTAAACCACTCTTCCTGTATCCTACTGTTATCTCACCACTACATGGTACCAACCCTCTAACTCTGTATCCTACTGTTATCTATCCTGAGTGGATCCTGCTCTATCCTGAGTGGCGCAGTGGTCTAAGGCACTGTATCGCAGTGCTAACTGTGCCACTAGAGATCCTGGTTCAAATCCAGGCTCTGTCGCAGCCGGCCGCGACCGGGAGACTCATGGGCGGCGCACAATTGGGCCAGCGTCGTCCAGGGTAGGGGAGGGAATGGCCGGCAGGGATGTAGCTCAGTTGATAGAGTATGGCGTTTGCAACGCCAGGGTTGTGGGTTTGATTCCCACGGGGGGGGGCAGTATAAAAAATAAATAAAATAATATGTATTCACTAACTGTAAGTCGCTCTGGATAAGAGCGTCTGCTAAATGACAAAAAAATGTAAAATGTAAATGTAAATCTAACCACTACATGGTACCAACCCTCTAACCCTGTATCCTACTGTTATCTAACCACTACATGGTACCAACCCTCTAACTCTGTATCCTACTGTTATCTAACCACTACATGGTACCAACCCTCTAACCCTGTATCCTACTGTTATCTAACCACTACATGGTACCAACCCTCTAACTCTGTATCCTACTGTTATCTAACCACTACATGGTACCAACCCTCTAACTCTGTATCCTACTGTTATCTAACCACTACATGGTACCAACCCTCTAACTCTGTATCCTACTGTTATCTAACCACTACATGGTACCAACCCTCTAACCCTGTATCCTACTGTTATCTAACCACTACATGGTACCAACCCTCTAACTCTGTATCCTACTGTTATCTAACCACTACATGGAACCAACCCTCTAACCCTGTATCCTACTGTTATCTAACCACTACATGGTACCAACCCTCTAACCCTGTATCCTACTGTTATCTAACCACTACATGGTACCAACCCTCTAACTCTGTATCCTACTGTTATCTAACCACTACATGGTACCAACCCTCTAACTCTGTATCCTACTGTTATCTAACCACTACATGGTACCAACCCTCTAACCCTGTATCCTACTGTTATCTAACCACTACATGGTACCAACCCTCTAACCCTGTATCCTACTGTTATCTAACCACTACATGGTACCAACCCTCTAACCCTGTATTTTTTTACATTTTACGTCATTTAGCAGACGATCTTATCCAGAGCGACTTACATTTTTTAAATTTATTTTTCATACCCCCGTGTGAATCGAACCCACAAACCTGGCGTTGCAAACGCCATGCTCTACCAACTGAGCTACATCCCTGCCGGCCATTCCCTCCCCTACCCTAGACGACGCTGGGCCAATTGTGCGCCGCCCATGAGTCTCCCGGTCACGGCCGGCTACGACAGAGCCTGGATCCTACTGTTATCTAACCACTACATGGTACCAACCCTCTAACCCTGTATCCTACTGTTATCTAACCACTACATGGTACCAACCCTCTAACCCTGTATCCTACTGTTATCTAACCACTACATGGTACCAACCCTCTAACTCTGTATCCTACTGTTATCTAACCACTACATGGTACCAACCCTCTAACCCTGTATCCTACTGTTATCTAACCACTACATGGTACCAACCCTCTAACCTACTGTTATCTAACCACTACATGGTACCAACCCTCTAACTCTGTATCCTACTGTTATCTAACCACTACATGGTACCAACCCTCTAACCCTGTATCCTACTGTTATCTAACCACTACATGGTACCAACCCTCTAACTCTGTATCCTACTGTTATCTAACCACTACATGGTACCAACCCTCTAACCCTGTATCCTACTGTTATCTAACCACTACATGGTACCAACCCTCTAACTCTGTATCCTACTGTTATCTAACCACTACATGGTACCAACCCTCTAACTCTGTATCCTACTGTTATCTAACCACTACATGGTACCAACGCTCTAACCCAGGTGTGATAGAGACAGCTGGTCTGTGTATGACTGATACCAGTGCTGTAGCCTCAGTTCTACCTTTTTATTTCCTTCCCACTAGAGGGGGCTATACTCATAACTTGTTTTATTCCCCCTGTACTGTAGGATTCAGGGAGCTGCATGTAGAAGACCAGATGTCAGTGATCCAGTCTTCGTGGCTGGGGTTGATGGTGTTCGCTCTGGGCTGGAGGTCCTACACCAACTCCGATGCCAGAGAGCTCTACTTCGCTCCTGACCTCATCTTCAACGAGTGAGTACAACTATTGTCTTGCTGAATACAATATTGATGACAATCTCTCGCTCTCTCTCTTTCTCTAGACAACAAACAAAAGGGAAATAAACAATCTGAAATGAACAGTAAACATTTCACTCACAAAAGTTTTAAAAATAATATAGACATTTGAAATGTTATATTTAACCAATAAGGCCCGAGGGGGTGTGATATATGGCCAATATACCACGGCTGAGGGCTCTTCTTATAACGACACAACGCGGCGTGCCTGGATACAGCCCTTAGCCATGGTAAATTGGCCATATATAACAAATCCCTGAGGTGCCTTATTGCTATTATAAACTGGTTACCAACGTAATTAGAGCAGTAAAAATAAATGTTTTGTCATACCCGTGGTATACGGTCTGATATACCACGTCTGTCAGCCAATCAGCATTCAGGGCTCGAACCACCCAGTTGATAATATTAGCTATATAACAACACTCTCTCTCTCTCAACTTCTCTCCCTCTTATCCTCCCTCCCTCTCAATTCAATTCATTGGCATGGGAAACATGTTTACATTGGCAATGCAAATGAAATAGACAATACAAAAAAGGAAATGAACAAGGGAAACATTTGTAAACATTACTCACTCACTCTCTCTCTCTTTCTCTCTCTCTCTCTCTCTCTCTCTCTCTATATATATATATATATATATATATCTTACTCTCACCTTCTCACCCTCTCTCTCTCTCCCTCGCTTTCTCTCCATCTGTCTGTCTGTCTGTCTGTCTGTCTGTCTGTCTGTCTCTCTACCTCTTTACCTCTCTCTCCCCACCCCCACCCCAGTCAGAGGATGCGTGTGTCCAGTATGTATGAACACTGTGTCCAGTTCCGTCTGCTATCCCAGAGGTTCTGTGTGCTCAGAGTCACCCAGGAAGAGTTCCTCTGTATGAAGGCTCTGCTCCTCTTCAGCATCAGTGAGTCACATCACTGACACACTGACACTAAGTGACTGTATCATTATCTGTTTCAATATTTGCTTATTTCTTTGTGTGTGTTGTCTGTTAGTCCCTGTGAAGGGTCTGAGGAATCAGAAGTGTTTTGACGAGCTGAGGTTCTCTTACATCAAGGAGCTGGATCGTCTGGCCAGCCACCATGGAGAAAAACACCACACACAACGTCTGTTCCAGCTCACACAGCTACTGGACTACCTACACCCGGTAATATACACTAACCCTGACCTCTAACCTCTAACCCCTAACCTGTACACAATGCCTGTTCCAGCTAACACAGCTACTGGACTACCTACGTCCGGTAATATACACTAACCCTGACCTCTAACCTCTAACCCCTAACCCGTACACAATGCCTGTTCCAGCTAACACAGCTACTGGACTACCTACGTCCGGTAATATACACTAACCCTGACCTCTAACCTCTAACCCCTAACCCATACACAATGCCTGTTCCAGCTAACACAGCTACTGGACTACCTACGTCCGGTAATATACACTAACCCTGACCTCTAACCTCTAACCCCTAACCCGTACACAATGCCTGTTCCAGCTAACACAGCTACTGGACTACCTACGTCCGGTAATATACACTAACTCTAACCTCTAACCCCTAACCTGTACACAATGCCTGTTCCAGCTAACACAGCTACTGGACTACCTACGTCCGGTAATATACACTAACCCTGACCTCTAACCTCTAACCCCTAACCTGTACACAATGCCTGTTCCAGCTAACACAGCTACTGGACTACCTACGTCCGGTAATATACACTAACCCTGACCTCTAACCTCTAACCCCTAACCCGTACACAATGCCTGTTCCAGCTAACACAGCTACTGGACTACCTACGTCCGGTAATATACACTAACCCTGACCTCTAACCTCTAACCCCTAACCCGTACACAATGCCTGTTCCAGCTAACACAGCTACTGGACTACCTAACGTCCGGTAATATACACTAACCCTGACCTCTAACCTCTAACCCCTAACCCGTACACAATGCCTGTTCCAGCTAACACAGCTACTGGACTACCTACGTCCGGTAATATACACTAACCCTGACCTCTAACCTCTAACCCCTAACCTGTACACAATGCCTGTTCCAGCTAACACAGCTACTGGACTACGTACGTCCGGTAATATACACTAACCCTGACCTCTAACCTCTAACCCCTAACCTGTACACAATGCCTGTTCCAGCTAACACAGCTACTGGACTACCTACGTCCGGTAATATACACTAACCCTGACCTCTAACCTCTAACCCCTAACCTGTACACAATGCCTGTTCCAGCTAACACAGCTACTGGACTACGTACGTCCGGTAATATACACTAACCCTGACCTCTAACCTCTAACCCCTAACCTGTACACAATGCCTGTTCCAGCAGTAATCTAATGATAATAATAGATTTAATTAGTATAGCGCTTTTCATTACAGCAAGAATCTCAAAGACGTTCTTAAAACAACAAAACAAAACATTTCAGTTAGCCTATTGACAGTTCTAGCTGGAAGGTCTTCCACGGTCATTCACAGAGGCAGGTGCCAGTCCAACAGGTCACATCCTGTGTCCGACCCACTCTCCTTGTGCGCTTACCTCACCCGTGCTGTCCACGTCTCTTCCGACCGAGGTCCAGATGAAGGGTTGAGGTCCAGATGAAGGTTTGAGGCCCAGAAGAAGGGTTGAGGTCCAGATGAAGGGTTGAGGTCCAGATTAAGGTTTGAGGTCCAGATTAAGGGTTGAGGTCCAGATTAAGGGTTGAGGTCCAGAAGAAGGTTTGAGGCCCAGAAGAAGGGTTGAGGTCCAGATGAAGGGTTGAGGCCCAGATGAAGGGTTGAGGTCCAGATTAAGGGTTGAGGTCCAGATTAAGGGTTGAGGTCCAGAAGAAGGTTTGAGGCCCAGAAGAAGGGTTGAGGTCCAGATGAAGGGTTGAGGCCCAGATGAGTCCTTGCGCTAGCCTACGACTCAACGTCTTTAAGGGACGCGCTCACCGGCCAAGCACATGCACATTCAATGATGTAAGGTCCGATCACTTCTGACGCCAATGTAATGAAACAGGCAGGGAGGGCTGCTCGAACCCTCAACCTTCTGGCCCGAAGCCCAGAGTGTAAAAGCATGCTCTTGTGGATGTCGATATCCGCACTTATAAACCCAGGGTTGCTACAATATATACAATCAAAACTTACTTAGCTAACAAACTAAAAAGTTGATTAAAAAAGATTGTCAAGAACACTTAAAAATTCTAATATGTACAGTATTTACAGAGCTCTCTGCCTAGGCGACCTCACTGCGCCATGGCAACCACAGAACTGACATATCCCTGACCTCTAACCCTTAACCCGTACACAACACCTGTTCCAGTTAACCCAGCTACTGTACTACCGTCACCTGGTAATATAGACCTACTACCCCTAACCACTGACCTCTAACCTTAACCCGTACACAACACCTGTTCCAGTTAACCCAGCTACTGTACTACCGTCACCTGGTAATATAGACCTACTACCCCTAACCACTGACCTCTAACCTTAACCCGTACACAACACCTGTTCCAGTTAACCCAGCTACTGTACTACCGTCACCTGGTAATATAGACCTACTACCCCTAACCACTGACCTCTAACCTTAACCCGTACACAACACCTGTTCCAGTTAACCCAGCTACTGTACTACCGTCACCTGGTAATATAGACCTACTACCCCTAACCTCTAACCCTTAACCCGTACACAACACCTGTTCCAGTTAACCCAGCTACTGTACTACCGTCACCTGGTAATATAGACCTACTACCCAGGGCCAGCCTAGCTTTTTGGGGGCCCTAAGCGTGATTTGGTTTGGGGGCCGCCCACTTCGTGGGTAAAACATTTGAGTGGCCCCCCTCTTGAGGGTGGAGAGAAAAAGATGTATGTTTAAAAGTTAACTTCCTGCAATTCTACGTATTTTGCCAGGTGGCGTAATTTTCTGGGGGGGTTTTAAAGAACATTTTCTGCAATTCTACACATTTTGCCATGGGGTGGAGAGAAAATTGTGTAGTTTTTAAAACAAATTTCATGCAATTCTACAAATTTTGCCATTGGGCCAAGAGAAGAAATAACAGTTTTAAAGCGAATTTCCTGCAATTGGACACATTTTGCCCTGACTTATGCCATGCACATATGATGTCTGAGTGAGAGTGACTAACAAAATAAAATGGGGCCCCCTGGAGGTCAGGACCCCTGGGCACATGCCCTGCGTGCCTGGTCAGTAGTCGGCCATGATTACTACAAGGTGTAGATAGCTGGCTAGGCTAACTTAACAATTATTTATTTTTTAGCTGACACGGGCTAATTGAGTGACTGTCAGTGACTGGCATAACAAGAGAAACTACCAAATGTTGAAATTGCATCTTGTGTATTCTACTATTCTAACACTATCCCCAACTGAGTTCCTAAAATATTTTTTGGGGTTGGGGGCCCCCGTAGTGGCCGGGGGCCCTGTTGTCCTGCTACTACCCCTAACCCCTGACCTGTTCAACCCCCCCCTGCTTTGGTGGTACTGACAGTTGACACTCTCTCTCTCTCTCTCTCAGATTGTGAGGAAGCTGCACCAGTTCACCTATGATCTGTTTATCCAGGCCCAGTCTCTGCCCACCAGAGTCAGCTATCCAGAGATGATCTCTGAGATCGTCAGCGTTCACGTGCCCAAGATGCTCACAGGCATAGTTCAGCCAATCCTCTTTCACAATACACCTTGCTAGAGGGTCATCATATCACAATGCACCTTGATAGAGGGTCATCCTATCACAATGCACCTTGCTAGAGGATCATCATATCACAATGCACCTTGCTAGAGGTTCAACCTATCACAATGCACCTTGCTAGAGGATCATCATATCACAATGCACCTTGATAGAGGGTCATCCTATCACAATGCACCTTGCTAGAGGATCATCCTATCACAATGCACCTTGCTAGAGGATCATCATATCACAATGCACCTTGCTAGAGGTTCAACCTATCACAATGCACCTTGCTAGAGGATCATCATATCACAATGCACCTTGCTAGAGGTTCAACCTATCACAACGCACCTTGCTAGAGGGTCATCATATCACAATGCACCTTGCTAGAGGGTCATCCTATCACAATGCACCTTGCTAGAGGTTCAACCTATCACAATGCACCTTGCTAGAGGATCATCATATCACAATGCACCTTGCTAGAGGTTCAACCTATCACAACGCACCTTGCTAGAGGGTCATCATATCACAATGCACCTTGCTAGAGGGTCATCCTATCACAATGCACCTTGCTAGAGGTTCAACCTATCACAATGCACCTTGCTAGAGGGTCATCATATCACAATGCACCTTGCTAGAGGTTCAACCTATCACAAAACACTATTAGAGGTTCAACCCAGGGCCGGCCCTAGGCATAAGTTATTTTATATTTGATTTTATATTTTTGGAACTCAGTCGGGGTCTCAACTTACTGTTGAGAGTTAAAATAGTAAAATACATAGGTTGAGACCTTTTTGAAAGAGCACAGTTAGAAAGATATGGCATATAGAAGCAAACCAGATGGACATCATGAAAATGATCGGAGAGGTTGAGGGTAGAGGAAGTTCAGGAGTAAAAACAAACAAAATATAATTATTGTAAAATTGACTGTGTCCATAAAATGTATATAGTATGTATAAGCTGGAAGTAGAGGCTTAAGCATTGTTGTTCACTAGTTTACTCCAATTAGGGAAGGGGTGGTGGGGTTGGAAAGTAATAAAAGGAAATATATTTTTTTAAAGGATATGTATGTGTATATGTATGTGTGTGTATATACACTGCTCAAAAAAATAAAGGGAACACTTAAACAACACAATGTAACTCCAAGTCAATCACACTTCTGTGAAATCAAACTGTCCACTTAGGAAGCAACACTGATTGACAATACATCTCACATGCTGTTTGCAAATGGAATAGACAACAGGTGGAAATTATAGGCAATTAGCAAGACACCCCCAATAAAGAAGTGGTTCTGCAGGTGGTGACCACAGACCACTTCTCAGTTCCTATGCTTCCTGGCTGATGTTTTGGTCACTTTTGAATGCTGGCGGTGCTTTCACTCTAGTGGTAGCATGAGACGGAGTCTACAACCCACACAAGTGGCTCAGGTAGTGCAGCTCATCCAGGATGGCACATCAATGCGAGCTGTGGTAAGAAGGTTTGCTGTGTCTGTCAGCGTAGTGTCCAGAGCATGGAGGCGCTACCAGGAGACAGGCCAGTATATCAGGAGACGTGGAAGAGGCCGTAGGAGGGCAACAACCCAGCAGCAGGACTGCTACCTCCGCCTTTGTGCAAGGAGGAGCAGGAGGAGCACTGCCAGAGCCCTGCAAAATGACCTCCAGCAGGCCACAAATGTGCATGTGTCTGCTCAAACGGTCAGAAACAGACTCCATGAGGGTGGTATGAGGGCCCGACGTCCACAGGTGGGGGTTGTGCTTACAGCCCAACACTGTGCAGGACGTTTGGCATTTGCCAGAGAACACCAAGATTGGCAAATTCGCCACTGGCGCCCTGTGCTCTTCACAGATGAAAGCAGGTTCACACTGAGCACATGTGACAGACGTGACAGAGTCTGGAGACGCCGTGGAGAACGTTCTGCTGCCTGCAACATCCTCCAGCATGACCGGTTTGGCGGTGGGTCAGTCATGGTGTGGGGTGGCATTTCTTAGGGGGGCCGCACAGCCCTCCATGTGCTCGCCAGAGGTAGCCTGACTGCCATTAGATACCGAGATGAGATCCTCAGACCCCTTGGGAGACCATATGCTGGTGCGGTTGGCCCTTGGTTCCTCCTAATGCAAGACAAAGCTAGACCTCATGTGGCTGGAGTGTGTCAGCAGTTCCTGCAAGAGGAAGGCATTGATGCTATGGACTGGCCCGCCCGTTCCCCAGACCTGAATCCAATTGAGCACATCTGGGACATCATGTCTCGCTCCATCCACCAACGCCACGTTGCACCACAGACTGTCCAGGAGTTGGCGGATGCTTTAGTCCAGGTCTGGGAGGAGATCCCTCAGGAGACCATCCACCACCTCATCAGGAACATGCCCAGGCGTTGTAGGGAGGTCATACAGGCACGTGGAGGCCACACACACTACTGAGCCTAATTTTGACTTGTTTTAAGGACATTACATCAAAGTTGGATCAGCCTGTAGTGTGGTTTTCCACTTTAATTTTGAGGGTGACTCCAAATCCAGACCTCCATGGGTTGATACATTTGATTTCCATTGATCATTTTTGTGTGATTTTGTTGTCAGCACATTCAACTATGTAAAGAAAAAAGTATTTAATAAGATTATTTCATTCATTCAGATCTAGGATGTGTTGTTTAAGTGTTCCCTTTATTTTTTTGAGCAGACTATGTGGTCAACTATGACAGACAAATTGAGAGAAAAAAAACCCAGAAAATCACATTGTAGGATTTTTAATGAATTTATTTGCAAATTATGGTGGAAAATAAGTATTTGGTCACCTACAAACAAGCAAGATTTCTGGCTCTCACAGACCTGTAACTTCTTCTTTAAGAGGCTCCTCTGTCCTCCACTCGTTACCTGTATTAATGGCACCTGTTTGAACTTGTTATCAGTATAAAAGACACCTGTCCACAACCTCAAACAGTCACACTCCAAACTCCACTATGGCCAAGACCAAAGAGCTGTCAAAGGACACCAGAAACAAAATTGTAGACCTGCACCAGGCTGGGAAGACTGAATCTGCAATAGGTAAGCAGCTTGGTTTGAAGAAATCAACTGTGGGAGCAATTATTAGGAAATGGAAGACATACAAGACCACTGATAATCTCCCTCGATCTGGGGCTCCACGCAAGATCTCACCCCGTGGGGTCAAAATGATCACAAGAACGGTGAGCAAAAATCCCAGAACCACACGGGGGGACCTAGTGAATGACCTGCAGAGAGCTGGGACCAAAGTAACAAAGCCTACCATCAGTAACACACTACGCCGCCAGGGACTCAAATCCTGCAGTGCCAGACGTGTCCCCCTGCTTAAGCCAGTACATGTCCAGGCCCGTCTGAAGTTTGCTAGAGTGCATTTGGATGATCCAGAAGAGGATTGGGAGAATGTCATATGGTCAGATGAAACCAAAATATTACTTTTTGGTAAAAACTCAACTCGTCGTGTTTGGAGGACAAAGAATGCTGAGTTGCATCCAAAGAACACCATACCTACTGTGAAGCATGGGGGTGGAAACATCATGCTTTGGGGCTGTTTTTCTGCAAAGGGACCAGGACGACTGATCCGTGTAAAGGAAAGAATGAATTGGGCCATGTATCGTGAGATTTTTAGTGAAAACCTCCTTCCATCAGCAAGGGCATTGAAGATGAAACGTGGCTGGGTCTTTCAGCATGACAATGATCCCAAACACACCGCCCGGGCAACGAAGGAGTGGCTTCGTAAGAAGCATTTCAAGGTCCTGGAGTGGCCTAGCCAGTCTCCAGATCTCAACCCCATAGAAAATCTTTGGAGGGAGTTGAAAGTCCGTGTTGCCCAGCGACAGCCCCAAAACATCACTGCTCTAGAGGAGATCTGCATGGAGGAATGGGCCAAAATACCAGCAACAGTGTGTGAAAACCTTGTGAAGACTTACAGAAAACGTTTGACCTGTGTCATTGCCAACAAAGGGTATATAACAAAGTATTGAGAAACTTTTGTTATTGACCAAATACTTATTTTCCACCATAATTTGCAAATAAATTCATTAAAAATCCTACAAAGTGATTTTCTGGATTTTTTTTTCTCATTTTGTCTGTCATAGTTGACGTGTACCTATGATGAAAATTACAGGCCTCTCTCATCTTTTTAAGTGGGAGAACTTGCACAATTGGTGGCTGACTAAATACTTTTTACCCCCACAGTGGGGAGAACAAGTATTTGATACACTGCCGATTTTGCAGGTTTTCCTACTTACAAAGCATGTAGAGGTCTGTAATTTTTTTTATCATAGGTACACTTCAACTATGAGAGACGGAATCTAAAACAAAAATCCAGAAAATCACATTGTATGATTTTTAAGTAATTCATTTGCATTTTATTGCATGACATACGTATTTGATACATCAGAAAAGCAGAACTTAATATTTGGTACAGGAACCTTTTTTTGCAATTACAGAGATCATACGTTTCCGGTAGGTCTTGACCAGGTTTGCACACACTGCAGCAGGGATTTTGGCCCACTCCTCCATACAGACCTTCTCCAGATCCTTCAGGTTTCGGGGCTGTCGCTGGGCAATACGGACTTTCAGCTCCCTCCAAAGATTTTCTATTGGGTTCAGGTCTGGAGACTGGCTAGGCCACTCCAGGACCTTGAGATGCTTCTTACGGAGCCACTCCTTAGTTGCCCTGGCTGTGTGTTTTGGGTCGTTGTCATGCTGGAAGACCCAGCCACGACCCATCTTCAATGCTCTTACTGAGGGAAGGAGGTTGTTGGCCAAGATCTCACGATACATGGCCCCATCCATCCTCCCCTCAATACGGTGCAGTCGTCCTGTCCCCTTTGCAGAAAAGCATCCCCAAAGAATGATGTTTCCACCTCCATGCTTCACGGTTGGGATGGTGTTCTTGGGGTTGTACTCATCCTTCTTCTTCCTCCAAACACGGCGAGTGGAGTTTAGACCAAAAAGCTCTATTTTTGTCTCATCAGACCACATGACCTTCTCCCATTCCTCCTCTGGATCATCCAGATGGTCATTGGCAAACTTCAGACGGGCCTGGACATGCGCTGGCTTGAGCAGGGGGACCTTGCGTGCGCTGCGTAGTGTGTTACTAATGGTTTTCTTTGAGACTGTGGTCCCAGCTCTCTTCAGGTCATTGACCAGGTCCTGCCGTGTAGTTCTGGGCTGATCCCTCACCTTCCTCATGATCATTGATGCCCCACGAGGTGAGATCTTGCATGGAGCCCCAGACCGAGGTTGATTGACCGTCATCTTGAACTTCTTCAATTTTCTAAACAGTTGTTGCCTTCTCACGAAGCTGCTTGCCTATTGTCCTGTAGCCCATCCCAGCCTTGTGCAGGTCTACAATTTTATCCCTGATGTCCTTACACAGCTCTCTGGTCTTGGCCATTGTGGAGAGGTTGGAGTCTGTTTGATTGAGTGTGTGGACAGGTGTCTTTTATACAGGTAACGAGTTCAAACAGGTGCAGTTAATACAGGTAATGAGTGGAGAACAGGAGGGCTTCTTAAAGAAAAACTAACAGGTCTGTGAGAGCCGGAATTCTTACTGGTTGGTAGGTGATCAAATACTTATGTCATGCAATAAAATGCAAATTAATTACTTAAAAATCATACAATGTGATTTTCTGGATTTTTGAAAACCTTTCTGAAAACCTGCAAAATCGGCAGTGTATCAAATACTTGTTCTCCCCACTGTATATATATGTGTGAGAGAAAAAAAAACATATGGGGGATTGGAAGTGATGTAGACATTTACATTGATGGAAGTTACAATCCATCTGCAATATTAAAGCTGATCTACCCCCCCAAAAAATGCGTTGAATTTCAGGAAATGTAGTTTAAAACGTACATTTGTTTTATCTTTGCCGTCAAGAGGGGGACCACTAAACTGTTTTACCTGCATGGTGGTGGGCCCCAAAACCAAATCTTGCTTAGGGACCCCAAAAAGCTAGGGCCGGCCCTTGTTCAATATATCACAAAACACCTTTCTAGAGGTTAAACCTATCACAAAACACCTTGCTAGAGGCCCAACCATTGACTGTACATGAATGGACAAAGCCATCGATGATGTCACACCATTCATTCCTATGTGAAGACTCAATGTTGCATTTGAAGGTTAGAAAGTTTAGCTTGCTAAGATGGCATCTAATGGGGGAGATGTATGTAGACATAACATGCACAGTTTGAGCTACTCCAGGAAGTGATGTTAGCTCAGTGCTGCCCCCTCTCATTGAGTATCTCAAGTTGAAGGCTGACTGGGGTACTGCAGGCTGCCATAGCAACTAAATTATCCTTATAACTTCTTTGTGCGATTAAAAACAAAACAAAAAAAACATCGGTTCAAGGACATACATCTGTTGTAATAGAATCAATTATTGGTAACATGACTGTCTTTTAAGGTTTTGTGTTGTTATTTTTTGTTGTTGAAGATTGACCACGAAGATTACCATTTTCCCATTCACTATAATGGGGGATCCTGCTTTCTGGAAACAACAGACTGCAGTGACACAGTCGGCCTTGAACTTCATGGCTTCAATGAGAGGGGACAGTGCTAGTCACTGACCTAGAATCCAAACTGAATATCATTCTGTATTGTTCACTATCCTTCACTTCACTGACAGTCACCAGGATGGATGATCAGGGGGTCCAACATTGATTACGTTGGACCCCCTGATCTCAAGCTAGGGTTTGATCCTGAATGTACATTTCAGACTGTTGTTTTTCTCTTTTACTTTTCAGTTTACTGTTAGTTACTCATTCATAGTTTCAGTAAATGTAGTAGTATGTTAAACACTGTCAAAATAAGACATCATTCTTCTGAATAACAACACATCATTCATACTCTACAGACACAGGCAGAGGTGCCTATGGCTATTCATTTGACCTTTATATATAACAATATCTGTAAATATGGAATGCATTATATGTTGCATATTCTATAAAAACAAATCAGACTTCTTTAAAATGATTTGAATTCTATCTGAAACGAACAAATAAAACAATCTATATTCCACATCACTGGGGTCCCTTGCTTTATTTAGCGTCATTCGATTTTTATCTAAGTGTTTTCCATAGTGTGCTTGAGAGGAAAACAGACATACAGGGTGTGTCCAAAATTGCACCCTATACCTTATAGTGCACTACTTTTGAGTAGGACCAATAGGGCTCTGGTCAAAGCTAGTGCACTACATAGGGAATAGAGTGCCAATGTCTGACTCAATCACGGTCATTTTCCATGAAAAGCTTACATTTCTCACTCAGGTAAGGTATTACCATCTATTGAAGTATTGAGCTTCATCAATACTTTATCCTATCTGAGTTCACATTTATACTTACCAAATCAATACCTTACCTCACTAATAGGTTGGTGACTTGATTCCAAAAGGTGTGTTCTATTCAGTGAGGTGATATGTTCACAACATTGCAGAAAGGAAACTAAGCCAACACAATTCCCTATTCTACTTGAGAAACACAATACATTTCTATCTCTTTCTGTAAAAACACTGTTGCATCCTGAACAGGCCCCAGTGCAGTGATCATCCGCTCATGGGTCTTGTAGTCTTTATTTCTCAGCCCAAAAGAGCCCACAGCAAAATGATTAACAACAACTGGTCTGAGTAGAGCAGTTCAGTGATCAACTACAGCCATCTAGTGGACTGTCCTGTTACTTGAACAAGCAGCAAATTAAGACCAGCCGGCAGTGATGTAGGACTGGGTTACAACTGACAGTCTGCCACATTGATACCAACCGCATTAATTCTACATGCTGGAACAGTCTTATATCATCATGAAAAGACAGAAATCATAATGTGCTGGGCAGAGGAATGAGAGATGATGAACTCCTTATAACGAAACTGTATTTTCTGATCTCATAACTTTCTTAATGTATTATGCATGAAGATGCCTCAACAATCTCTCTTTCCCTCAATGTTTTATGTTGAAATCCTCACATGTTGATGAAACCGGATAAGAATACGGTTTAGGTCAGGCTCAACCCCTAGGCTCTATTCCAATGTCCACACTGGTATGACACTTAGTATGACGCATGTACTCTAATCTAAGTGGTATGGTAGTATGGAGATTGGAACAGGGCCTAAATAGTCTTGTCCAACAGGCTTGGTCCCAAATGGCACCCTTTATAGTGCACTACTTACCCTATCCCCTATATAGTGTGCTACTTTTGACCAGGGCTCTGGTTAAAGTAGTGCACTATATAGTGAATAGGGTGTCATTTGGGACGCAGCCTCTGACCAGTCTAAACCAGAACCAATGTCACATTGAATCGCTCTGATTCCTGTGGGTTTTTAAAACAGTCCATCTAGTCTCTCTGGTTGTATGAAAAATGAAAAACATTCTTTCTGTTAGTGAAATGTTTTAGTACATCTCTCCACAGCGAGGAGTGACATTACTCTTATTTTAGTTCATTGGATTGGACGTCCGAAAGACCCGACTGTAAAAAGTCCAGGTCTGTATGAGTAACATCCTGCACTGCGGCCATGTTAAGTACACACACACACACACACACACACACACACACACACACACACACACACACACACACACACACACACACACACACACACACACACACACTCAGTTCCTGCTCTAACCAACTCTCTTAACAGCTATTTGTCTCCTCTTAAAGGAAGTAGAACTGAGAGCGATCGAACGCTGAAATATCACTTATCTCTAAATATATTCTTTGCAACATTGCCTTTGTGGCTTGACTTTAAAAGGACTTGCGTCTCATACAGTTGAAATGATCAAAAATAGATGTGTTGACGTCGACGTTTGAACTTTTAGTTGTGATTCCATTTGATTTGTGTGTGTTTGTGGTCTCCCAGCCATTTGTACATCAATATTACATTTCCACTGTAGTGGAAGTACTGGGGAGTAGAGACGAGGCGTGGGAGGTCGGATAAAACAAACATCATAGTCACAAATAACCGTAGTCTTTTACATTCCTACCGGATGTATATTTCTACCCAATGCACACCAGAGTAGAACATACAGTAGAAACAGAATCAATGTCCAAGCAATATCCAAGGAGTAGTTCTGACTGGTTATATATGCGTTAGGTTGCAACATGGTCTCATAAGCTATATGTCCCATTTCAATGTTCTATATATTTATTTTTTGTTCTTGCAGTAAAACGATTTTCATGTAAGATTATTACAAGTCACATTCCTGTGAGATTTCCGGATGCCTTTGGGCTGTTGTAGGCACTGTGCAATGTGGTCAACCCTTGGGGCACTTGACTTGGGGCAAAAAATGACAATTATAAACCAAAGCAGCAGCACATAAAACAATAATAGGATTAACATCTACACTCCGAATACCACAACATATTTGGTGCATCCGAAATAGCACCCTATTCACTATATAGTGCACCTATGGGCCCTGGTGAAAAAGTAGTGCACTTTATAGTGAATAGGGTGCCATTTCGGATGCTTCTCCTGGTTTACTGTGAGCGGAAAGCGATCAGCCAGTTGTAGCGGGACAGCCCTACACTATGGCCGGGGCTCACAGGGCTGTGTGGTGGTGTAATGGTAATGGACAGGGGACTATTGGGACTATTACCACAACCCAGTCCATTAACAACCAATTAACGGACTATTCATATATTACCAGACAGCCCCTCTCATCTCACTGTGGTTTTAGAGAGAGAGAGAGAGAGAGAGAGAGAGAGAGAGAGAGAGAGAGAGAGAGAGAGAGAGAGAGAGAGAGAGAGAGAGAGAGAGAGAGAGAGAGAGAGAGAGAGAGAGAGAGAGAGAGAGAGAGAGAGAGAGAGAGAGAGAGAGAGAGAGAGAGAGAGAGAGAGAGGTTTAAAGGAAGATTTCCTAGGAGTGTTTGAACATGAGCTGCTTTTAGCTGTAGTATAAAGAGGCCTGTATAATGGTCTGGACGGGGGGAGGAGGGGGAGGTGTAGAGAGGAGGAGGAGAGTGGAGGAGTATAAGGAGTGGAAGATGGGCATAAGGTGTAGAGAGTTGGGAAGAAAGGGAGGAGGAGGTGAAAAGGGAGAGGGGTCTGAAGAAGTTGGAGCGGAAAGGGAATTAGATGGAGAGCAGGGTTGGGGAGTAACTGTTACATGTAATCTGATGACAAAAAATGTAATCAGTTATGTTACAATAAAAAATATTCTAATCAGATTACAGATACTTTTCAAAAACGACATGATTACTTCTTGGATTACTTCTACATTCAGAAAGGATGTTTGCGAGAAAAATAATAATATTATGACACCTTTCTGTTTTCTCAAAAAGGCGCAAATGTAAGTTTGTTCCACCTTTGCGAGTCTGACTACAAGTCAGAGACACTATTATGACACCAAATGCTTTGATGGATCTTTTAAGTCTTCTAATGCGTTTTAAGGAGAAAGTAATCAGATTACGTTACTGAGTTTGGGTAATCTAGAAGTTACGTTACTGATTACAATTTTGGACAGGTAACTAGTAACTGTAACATATTAGATTTAGAAAGTAACCTACCCAACCGTGGAGAGACAACCTGATTGCAACATGAGGAGAAAGACAGCTTTGTATCAGTCTGGGGCGTGTTGAGACGGAGTTAGGATGCGGGCAAAGACACGAGGCGCAGCCCTACGAACTAATTCACACTGGAATGTCCATTTGCTGGTTCCTATTCTATGGGCTGGGATCAGGATGGACAGTAGAACTATATAGCTCAGGGAAACTCCCAGTCTCAGTGAGAGAGAGGGGGGGGAGGAGCGGCGAGACGGAAGAGAGAGAGAGAGCGAGAGAGGGAGGGAGAAGGAGGGAGAGTGGGAAGAGAGAGAAGGCCCATTATGACCTCAGTGTATTTGTCTTTACTTGAAAGTATGAGGGTTATGTTTGTCACTGAAACGGGTTTGGAAGAATAGCAGAAAAAATAAATGTTTCAAGGCTTGAGGTTTTCAAAAGCACATTTAATGAGGTTGTATCAGATTTCCTCCACTGGGTGTAGATGTGGTCTGTGGGCTGCTGATTAATGTGTGTGTGTGTGTGTGTGTGTGTGCGTGTGTGCATGCGTGTTTGTGCCTGAGCAGAGGCGAGGAACTTTAATTTCCCCCAGCACCAGATATTACACCCCCATACCCATCCTCCCTCATTGTGTTTTTATTGGAATGGGCTCTTTATGATGCAATAAAACATGGGGGATGTGTTAGTGTGGAATTGTAAATCTATACATTTGTCTCTCTCCATCTATCTCTCTCTCTCTCAGTCTCTCTATCTCTCGCTCCTCTCTGTCCTCTCTGTGTCTCTCTTTCCGCCTGTTTCAGAGCTTGGATTAATCACTTTATGAGAGTCCTTGTGTTTTTCTGGACACTGATGATGATGGTAACGCACTGTGAAATCATGTTCCTCATCACGTTGGTGAGAGAATGTCCTCTGGGACATGATGTCTCAGTTACTGGGAAAGATGGGGAGGAAGAGATGGAGATGAGGACGAGAGGGGGAGGAAGGGAAGGAGATGAGGAAGAGAGGGGGAGGAAGGGAAGGAGATGAGGAAGAGAGGGGGAGGAAGGGAAGGAGATGAGGAAGAGAGGGGGAGGAAGAGATGGAGATGAGGAAGAGAGGGGAGGAAGAGATGAGATGAGGAAGAGAGGGGGAGGAAGAGATAGAGATGAGGAAGAGAGGGGGAGGAAGGGAAGGAGATGAGGAAGAGAGGGGGGAGGAAGGGAAGGAGATGAGGAAGAGAGGGGGAGGAAGGGAAGGAGATGAGGAAGAGAGGGGGAGGAAGAGAAGGAGATGAGGAAGAGAGGGGGAGGAAGGGAAGGAGATGAGGAAGAGAGGGGGAGGAAGGGAAGGAGATGAGGGAGAGATGGGGAGGAAGGGAAGGAGATGAGGAAGAGAGGGGGAGGAAGGGAAGGAGATGAGGAAGAGATGGGGAGGAAGGGAATGAGATGAGGAAGAGAGGGGGAGGAAGAGATGGAGATGAGGAAGAGAGGGGGAGGAAGAGATGGATGGAGAGAGCCAAAGAAAGTTCAGTGGGAGAGGGAGTAGGTTGTGGGCTCAATAAAACATCACATTGAATATACTGAATTTATTTTTCATATCAGTATATCTTAACTTTACAACAGTAAGTCACTTTAGATAAAAGTGTTAGATTAAGGACCATGTTATTATTGTTATAACATTACATTATCACACCTCCTAAATCCATATAGTCAACAATACATATCTTACTCCTATAGCTTCAGTGTAATCAGAGAGCTATTACAGTAATGGTCCACATGGTGAAGAATAACTTTCCTAAAGACAACACATCTTCCATACCTCCATTTACCCTGAGTAAACTACTAGGGAGTAGGTTGTGGGTTCAATTACTACACGGATAAAATATAGAGAATACATTTTCTAATACCTCACAAGACTCGTCTGAAGGTCCCCCGGTACCAGTTGGAAAAATGAATGGAAGTACATATGGAGACTGTTTTAGTGCCAAAAATAACACCTACAAAAAAATACATGTTTCCTGATCTTTCTTATATCTCTCAAACTTCTTTTTGATTTTTTTGGGGGGACTATCTGTTGTTCCATCTAATGAATCTGTTATTCAATGGATTTGTATGGGCTAATAGCAGTAAGGCCCAATTTATTTTCTCCATCAAATAATATTTGTATATATTTTTTTGATACTTCAAGGGGTCTTAAAATTCAAAATCAAATAGCTAAATTATCCTTGGTATGACCTTCTTAAAACAATTCCATATAGCTTAGATTCAGTTGAAAAACGTTTCTTAAACAGAAGCAAACGGAACAAAACGGGGATAAACATACCTGAATTTGTCCAATAGAAACTCTCGTTTGCAACTGTTGGACTAATGATTACACCCTATATCAGCTAGATGCAGGCAAGAGTGTGCAAGGTGGCACTGAATGTCACTGTCTGTCACCTCAAATTTGTCTCTCGACCTGTGTGGCTAGGTTGTAGCAACCCCATGATGGGTATAGGGAAAATTAGAGTATCATGTAGTAGCCTAAACCGATCGCTGTTACATTGAACTGGGTGAATGGAATATGAATGAGAGTCATCCAATATGCTGTAATAGAAATAAGGCCATGCTCATGAAAAAAAGAAATGTCCTCCCTCATCTTAAACGGCACTGACCGCCACTGGTACATACATACACAAACACACAGGGCCAAACCTAATGTAACAGCCCAACTACACTCTCAACTGCAACCATCACAGGACATATTCCAACTAGTTCTCACAGTCTCTCGTCAGAATTAGACGTTCATCGTTTTTTCTCAAACTTCAAAGTTCTTTCCGAAGTTGTTGCAAAAGTCAAATTTTGAAGTGTTTAAGGTTAATTTTATGCATTAACTCCAACTTTTTAAGGTTACGTTTAGGCATTGACACCGAAATCTTAAGGGTTAGGCATTAACTTATGGTTTGGGATATGCTTAAAACAAAAATATCAAAAGCAACTTTCTATCACTGGATTCGAACTTGCAACCTGCAGCCCTTTGGAATCAGAGGCAGATAGGTATGTTTATCCACCATCCCCTGTCCACAACACCCTAGCAAAACCAAAACCGTATTAAACATAACAGCACTCTCTGTTGCCCCTAGTGACCGGTTTTCACGTCATCTCCCGACGTCCTCAGACATGGATGGACGTTGAATACTGACTTGTATCACGGGTGACCTGGCTGCATTTTCTCCCTCTACAGAGTTACTACTGCAAGCTGATGATGCATGGCTGATCATTTAAAGAGTGTGTGTGTGTGTGTGTGTGTGTTTGGGTGTGTGTGTGTGTGTGTGTGTGTGTGTTTGGGTGTCAACACACATTTACATCACAGCCTGAGGTCTAGGCTCCCTTTTGAATAGGGAAGGTCAGAACACACATAGGCTGCGTTCACACTAATTGGTATTTCTTTCACTAATTGGTATTTTTACCAATCACATAAGATGTTTTCTTTTTCAGGGCTGATCTGATTGGTCAAAATACAAATGATTGAAAAAAAGGTCAGAATTGGGCTGCCTGTCTAAACGCAGCCATACACACACATTTCCAAACACCTAGTTTGATCCAGCGTTACTTTATCTCTATGAGCGTATTGTTTACGGGTCAAATGATTGAATTATTAATGCGACTACAAAAAACAATAATCTCTTGTCAGCTGTGATTCCGACAGGATCCTCACACAGCTGCCCTCGAACACACACACACACACACACACACACACACACACACACACACACAATACAATTTGATACCACCCTCCTAACGTCCTCATATTAATCCAATAATGCAGCGTCTGCAGAAGAATGTGCTTCTTTTATTGTGTGATATTGAGTGTACTGAGTTAGCAGCAGGACAATAGATGGAGTTATAGAGGGGTATATTGAGTTAGCAGCAGGACAATAGATGGAGTTATAGAGGGGTATACTGAGTTAGCAGCAGGACAATAGATGGAGTTATAGAGGGGTATATTGAGTTAGCAGCAGGACAATAGATGGAGTTATAGAGGGGTAT
>NC_059212.1:8729460-8761960 GCF_020615455.1 Coregonus clupeaformis | reverse complement strand
GGCAAGAGAGAGAGAGAGAGGTTGAGAGAGAGAGAGGTTGAGAGAGGGCGAGAGAGAGAGGGCGAGAGAGAGAGAGGTTGAGAGAGAGAGAGGTTGAGAGAGGGCGAGAGAGAGAGGGCGAGAGAGGGAGGGCGAGAGAGTGAGGGCGAAAGAGAGAGAGGGCGAGAGAGAGAGAGGGCGAGGGCGAGAGAGCATCACGCTGAGACAGACATAACGATAGTTGCTTGGAAGAAGAATACCTTTGAACTGTACTCATGGGGGAGCTCACATTTAAAATTGCATCAGAACTGAAAACAATGTTTTGCCGAGTCCCCAGACACTTCCTTCGTCCCAAATGGCACCCTATTTCCTATATAGTGCACTACTTTTGTCCAGGGCCCACAGTGCTCTGTGTAGGGAATAGGGTGCTATTTTGGACAAATACACAGTGTTTTCTTTCCCACCAGCGGTCCGGCTACAGAAAAGCTGTTAGGTATTTACCACTATAACACTCTCTCAGTATATAATACTGAACACACGGAATACATTAAGATATGACCAGCCCAGCTCCCCTGAGCTCTATAACACACATATACACACACACACACACACACACATATACGCTCACACATACACATACACAGACACACACATGCACATACGCAGAGACACACACACGTCCCCACACATGCCCAGAGCTCGTTTAACACCACAGTAAGTCTCACACCCAGCATAGAAGAGGAAACACACAAATCAATACATTAATAGAGTTCTAACGTACATTACATTCCTGCTACATTCCTAACACTGCAGTAAGCAGCCTCTTGGGTGAGAGAAACCATATTATTCCTAACACTGCAGTAAGCAGCCTCTTGGGTGAGAGAAACCATGTCCGTGGACTCAATAGCTTTAAATGGATCAGGGGGTCAGAGAAACCATCATTATGTCCCAAATAACACCCTATATAGTGCACTATTTCTGACTGGTGCCCTTTTGGCTCTGATCAGGTGAATATTGCATACATGTGAATCCTCTTCTTAGATCATAATTCAAACAGCCTGCTTCTGTCAGTGGACTGGACCAGGGTCCCCTGAGGATAGGAGGGGGATAGTCCGCTGAGTAGTCTCGACAACCAGACCCTGGGAGGTTGTCTACAGAGACACGTGTAGGCTCGACCCTAATTGATGTCCTCTCTGATACCTCTTGATGCCCAGCCGAGGACAATGCCCAAGGACTAGTCAGTCCTTCCCCCATCAAGGGCCCAAAATGTATCTCTCTCTCACACAGTATCCAGATAACTGATTACTGGAATGTGTGATGGAATAATACTATTTTTAATTTTATTTTAATTGTACCTTTATTTAACTAGGCAAGTCAGTTAAGAACAAATTCTTATTTACAATGACGGCCTACACCGGCCTATTGCATTCATATCTGGTATATAGCTACAACTTGTACTTTAAGTTTGCTGCTATCTATGTGGATCTATGATCTCTGTTGGTAACTTGTATCTGTACAGGGTGAACTCTAAATTACTCTATGCGAAGGGCTCTTATTGTCTCTAGGAATTCTGTCATATTTACATCGGTCTCATCCATCACACAAGCCTTTAGATGCTGTCCCACCCTGTGGAGATTGGGCCGCAAAGATCAGCTTACTGTAAACTTGGTGTCGTTTTAATGGTCAATGGTGGTTGTTTTTGGTTTGGAAGAGTTACACCTTCAGACGTTCTAAATGGGATGGAGGACTGTTGTTCTGTCTCTTAGCCTCTATACAGTCCATGGAGAAAGGTCATATGATCAATTCTCATTTCCTAGACTTCTAGACCTCTGGCCTACTAGGTATCTCTTTGTTCATGTTTTGTCTTGTAAGTTAACCTCAGGATCTATATGCCTAGAAGTATGCTTCGTTAATGTCAGTATTGGCTGTAACGGCTTGTATGTGAATCCATTCATTTTACAATGTTAATTAAATACACACTTGTATTTAGAATTCCATTGTCAGACATTTCTTCATAGCCTACTACTGTAACTCAACTATAGTCTCTTGCATATTTTAATAATCTTATGGAGTCAGATGAACATTGCTTAGTCTGATTACGAGTCGCATGTCAGGAGTATATAATATACTGTATATATCAAATATTATAAACTGGGTGGTTCGAGCACTGAATGCTGATTGGCTGACAGCCGTGGTATATCAGACCGTATACCATGGGTATGACAAAACATTTATTTTTACTGTTCTAATGACGTTGGTAACCAGTTTATGATAGCAATAAGGCACCTCTGGGGATTGTAGTACAGTGAGGGAAAAAAGTATTTGATCCCCTGCTGATTTTGTATGTTTGCCCACTGACAAAGACATGATCAGTCTATAATTTTAATGGTAGGTTTATTTGAACAGTGAGAGACAGAATAACAACAAAAAAATCCAGAAAAACGTATGTCAAAAATGTTATAAATTGATTTGCATTTTAATGAGGGAAATAAGTATTTGACCCCTCTGCAAAACATGACTTAGTACTTGGTGGCAAAACCCTTGTTGGCAATCACAGAGGTCAGACTTTTCTTGTAGTTGGCCACCAGGTTTGCACACATCTCAGGAGTGATTTTGTTCCACTCCTCTTTGCAGATCTTCTCCAAGTCATTAAGGTTTCGAGGCTGACGTTTGGCAACTCGAACCTTCAGCTCCCTCCACATATTTTCTATGGGATTAAGGTCTGGAGACAGGCTAGGCCACTCCAGGACCTTAATGTGCTTCTTCTTGAGCCACTCCTTTGTTGCCTTGGCCATGTATTTTGGGTCATTGTCATGCTGGAATACACATCCACGACCCATTTTCAATGCCCTGGCTGAGGGAAGGAGGTTCTCACCCAAGATTTGACGGTACATGGCCCCGTCCATCGTCCCTTTGATGCAGTGAAGTTGTCCTGTCCCCTTAGCAGAAAAACACCCCCAAAGCATAATGTTTCCACCTCCATGTTTGACGGCGGGGATGGTGTTCTTGGGGTCATAGGCAGCATTCCTCCTCCTCCAAACACGGCGAGTTGAGTTGATGCCAAAGAGCTCGATTTTGGTCTCATCTGACCACAACACTTTCACCCAGTTCTCCTCTGAATCAGTCAGATGTTCATTGGCAAACTTCAGACGGCCCTGTATATGTGCTTTCTTGAGCAGGGGGACCTTGCGGGCGCTGCAGGATTTCAGTCCTTCACGGCGTAGTGTGTTACCAATTGTTTTCTTGGTGACTATGGTCCCAGCTGCCTTGAAATAATTGACATGATCCTCCTGTGTAGTTCTGGGCTGATTCCTCACCGTTCTCATGATCATTGCAACTCCACGAGGTGAGATCTTGCATGGAGCCCCAGGCCGAGGGAGATCGACAGTTATTTTGTGTTTCTTCCATTTGTGAATAATCGCACCAACTGTTGTCACCTTCTCACCAAGCTGCTTGGCAATGGTCTTGTAGCCCATTCCAGCCTTGCGTAGGTCTACAATCTTGTCCCTGACATCCTTGGAAAGCTCTTTGGTCTTGGCCATGGTGGAGAGTTTGGAATCTGATTGATTGATTGCTTCTGTGGACAGGTGTCTTTTATACAGGTAACAAGCTGAGATTAGGAGCACTCCCTTTAAGAGTGTGCTCCTAATCTCAGTTCGTTACCTGTATAAAAGATACCTGGGAGCCAGAAATCTTTCTGATTGAGAGGGGGTCAAATACTTATTTCCCTCATTAAAATGCAAATCAATTTATAACATTTTTGACATGCGTTTTTCTGGATTTTGTTGTTGTTATTCTGTCTCTCACTGTTCAAATAAACCTACCATTAAAATTATAGACTGATAATTTCTTTCTCAGTGGGCAAACGTACAAAATCAGCAGGGGATGAAATATTTTTTCCCTCACTGTATATGGCCAATATACCACGGTTAATGGCTGTACCACACCCCCTCAGGCCTTATTGCTTAATTACCCCACTACACACGGATGCACACACACACACACACACACACACACACACACACACACACACACACACACACACACACACACACACACACACACACACACACAGCTCATGTTAGCTCAACAATCACCTCATTTGGGGCTTGCTGGGGTGCACTCTAATTACAGGGATACCTACAGTACACCTGCTCAAGAACACACACACACACTGACACTGCCTTCACACACTGACACTGCCTTCACACACTGACACTGCCTTCACACACTGACACTGCCTTCACACACTGACACTGCCTTCAGGCCAACCCTCCTTACTGTAGCTCCTCCCTGTTATTGCTCTCCTCCTCCTCCTCTCCTCCTCCTCTCCTCCTCCTCCTCCTCCTCTCCTCCTTCTCTCCTCCTCCTTCTCTCCTTCTCTCCTCCTCCTCCTCCTCCTCCTCCTCCTCCTCCTCCTCCTTCTCTCCTCCTCCTCCTCCTCTCCTCCTTCTCTCCTCCTCCTCCTTCTCTCCTCCTCCTCCTCCTCCTCTCCTCCTCCTTCTCTCCTCCTACTCTCCTCCTCCTCCTCCTCCTCCTCCTCCTCCTCCTCCTCCACCTCCTTCTTCTCTCCCCCTCCTCATCCTTCTCTCCCCCTCCTCCTCCTCCTCCTCCTCTTCCTCTTCCTCTTCCTCTTCCTCTTCCTCTTCCTCTTCCTCCTCCTCCTCCTTCTCTCCCCCTCCTCCTCCTCTCCTCCTTCTCTCCTCTCCTCCTCTCCTCCTCCTCCTCCTCCTCCTCCTTTCCTCATTCTCTCCTCCTCCTCCTCCTCCTCCTCCTCCTCCTCCTCCTCCTCCTCCTTCTCTCCTCCTCCTCCTCCTCCTCCTCCTCCCCCCCTTCTCTCCTCCTCCTCCTTCTCCCCCCTTCTCTCCTCCTCCTCCTCCTCTACCTTCTCCTCCTCCTCCTCCTCCTCCTCCTTCTCCTCCTCCTTCTCTCCTCCCCCTCCTCTCCTCCTTCTCTCCTTCCTCCTCCTCCTCCTCCTCCTCCTCCTCCTCCTCCTCCTCCTCCTCCTCCTCCTCCTCCTCCTCCTCCTCCTCCTTCTCCTCCTCCTTCTCCTCCTCCTCCTCCTCCTCCTCCTCCTCCTCCTCCTCCTCCTCCTCCTCCTTCTTCTCTCCTCCTCCTCCTCCTCCTCCTCCTCCTCCTCCTCCTCCTCCTCCTCCTCCTCTTCCTCTTCCTCTTCCTCCTTCCTCCTCCCTCCTCCTCCTCCTCCTCCTCCTCCTCCTTCCTCCTCCTCCTCCTCCTCCTCCTCCTTCTCTTCCTCCTCCTTCCTCCTCCTCCTCCTCCTCCTCCTCCTCCTCCTCCTCCTCCTCCTCCTCCCCCCTTCTCTCCTCCTCCTCCTTCTCCCCCTTCTCTCCTCCTCCTCCTCCTCCTCTACCTTCTCCTCCTCCTCCTCCTCCTCCTCCTCCTCCTTCTCCTCCTCCTCCTCTCCTCCTTCTCTCCTCCACCTCTTCTCCACCTTCTTTCCTCCTCCTCCTCCTCCTCATCTTCCTTCTCCTCTCCTCCTCCTCTCCTCTCCCCTGGGTGAGACATAGCAGGAGATTTATGTCTTCTGTCATCCAAACACAGCTAACGTTTCTTTCTCCCTGCTATCTCTCTCTACTCTCTCTCCACGTTCCCCCTGCTCTTTCTACCTGCTCATTATAACAGCTAACCATAGTCATACCATGTACCTCTAACGTAACAAGCTGCATGAATGAAAACATGGCTAGTGTGTGTGTGTGTGTGTCAGATCCCTCTCCGCACACTGAGTTGAGCATCCATCTCCCCCAGCCATCACCAGCCAGCCAGCCACAACATAAAACGTCTGCAGTCACATTTAACAGACCAATAAAGTGTAACTTAATAAAGCTTGTGAAAGATGGAAACATATCGACTGGCTGTGAAACAACACAATCAAATCACAATGATAGATCTTCCCATTAAAGACCATCATTAATGGAGCAACCCAATGCCTTTTGGAATCTGTTTCCATGGAGAACAACCTAACTTATTCAAACAAACAGAGAGACGTGAAAACCGTGGTGATAATGGTGGCGGCGCTAAAGTCTGACACACACACACACAAACACACACACACACACACACACACACACACACACACACACACACACACAGTGTGTCTCTCCACAGCCACATTTCATCTAATTAATTGTGGTGCATTTTTGCTGGGAGGAGGTCATTGGTTCATGCAGGAAGCTCTCTGGCCGAGAAGTTGGTTTTGATGGTTGTGGTGTGTGTGTGTGTGTGTGTGTGTGTGTGTGTGTGTGTGTGTGTGTGTGCGTGCGTGCGTGCGTGGTGAGTTTGATGGTTCCGGGAAAAGTGGTATTTTATCATTGTAGCACCAAGTACAAGGTTTTAAATTTAGGAGAGGTCCATTTATCCATACTAATGCTGTTTGAGTTGGCGCATTCATGGCGTCTTTAAAAAGGCACTTGGGGAGGGATTTTCTTTCTGTGGCAACATCCAAAGTAAACATTTTAATTTCCAAGGATACAGAACTAACGCAGCAGAGACTGGGAGACTAAAATGAGTAACAAGCTCTCACAATTTTACGTCAGAATTAGACATTCATCCATGTTCCTCAAATTTCGAAGTTGTACCTCTGTGGAGATGGGAGAACCTTCCAGAAGGACAACCAAAAATGATCGGATATTCAAAATGGATATCTATCCATCAATACTCCATCCAGTCCCACTTGTTTATCTCCATCTAGATCAGTAACAGTTAACAACGGCATCTGAGTGTTGTCTCCAGGCATCACAACTCCAACCCATCTCAATATCATAGCCTTTGCAAAAGTCAATAACAAAGTACAAAAGCAAAACATCACACACAGCGCTACAAGAGCTGCTACTAAAATCTGAACTATCACTGCTCCCACTGGGCCTAACTGATCTTGCAACCAAGCCTTCGCTGACCATCCAGCTCCTTCAGATTGATCAAACGCATCCCTTATACTCTTCAATGCATCTATAACACTAGTGATATTATCGGAACTATCGGGGATCAAAGTATAACAATTGTCCCCCGTCAAGTTCATAGCCACACATAAGCCACCTTGTTTGGCTAAAATATAGTCAAGAGCCATGTCATGTTACAACAGCGTCAGTCGGTGACTTCTCTGAGTATTTGATAGAAGGTTAAACCCTCGTATCGTTTCGTTTGCAAAACCCTGCAACGTATAGGTCATATTATCAATATGATCTACCAAAAATGTTACACCATACCATGGAAAAAGTCAAAGTCCCAACTTCTCTCCTAGACTTATCCTCCAATAGTAGGATTCCAGATTATGAAATTGCGCCATTTCCCTTTTCACCCTATTTCCAGACCTAGAATCAGATTGAGCTGTGTCCGGTGCTTCCCCATTTTGAATGGTATAAACCTCATATGGAAGCTTCAACGTCGACATGTAACAACATCCTGTCCATCCATAGGGTAAGAATATATAGGCTTTATCACCACAAACCCACCAAATATCTCGAAAATTCCCTATAGTCACATTGCCAGGCAAAAGCTGATATTTTACCATCAAAGTCCTGGTCTTCTTACTAAATGGAACAGAAAAAGTTACTTTATATATCTCATCACTAACCTTACGGTCATGCATACCCAAAGTCATCATATAATCATCACAATCTGATACTCCCATAAACATACCCGGTCCATCATATGTTTTATTTGAACAAAAACAGCTTTTAGCCCTCACGGGTTTTACCTCCAGTGCTTCAGGAATCGCTGTTAACTTATTTTCCTTCCGATCTAACAAATTCACATAGGGTAATTAATTTAACCAAGAACAATTAAACCTAGGCCTAAACAAATGCTTTGACAACGACATCATTATATCTGTTAATGATTGTTGCTCATACAACAGCCATGATAAAGCATAAGATTGACACGCAGTTGATAGAGGTTGAGCCACCGTCTCTAAGATTGAACCCCATGTGCCTGGTGCTGGAATTCTCAACAGACATGGACCCTCAAGATTCCTCACTGATCTTACAGAATGAGTTAACTGCTGGAACCATGGATTCCTACCTGCCCATCCATCTTTAATTTGCAAAACTGAAGAATCAAATCCATATGCCTTCCATTTAGTTTCTCTCTTCCCTAACGAGCGGTATTGATCAGATATATCTTCTGGTGTTCCATCAAAATTAAAGAACTCATCCTGTACCTCCGGGATAGAATTCTGCACTATTTCAGATGAATCTTCATCATTCTCTGCTACCATCTGCTCTCCTATTTCAACACTATCCTTACTACCATTTACACCAATCTCCATCTGTATCATAGACTTCTGAGTCACATTTACTACATCCTTTAATTTCAGAAAAGCTGTTGTTGGTGTCTGTGTCACATTTCCGAAATTTGTTATCGCCGTCGTAACATTCATCTCTTTCAGAGTTACTGTTAAGATAGTGGCTTTAGTTGATGTATTAACACTCTTAATTATTTCCAGGGGCAAAGTGGCAGATATCCTCTGTGTATTATTTACTCTTGGAGTGACTACTGTAATATACTGCTCCTGAACTCCTTTGGTGACTGTGGAAACTTCTACAGACTTTAAATCTTTCATCATAAGCGTCACCTTATGAGTTACATAGCCTTCTAACCAGTAATTCTTAACCGGAACAAATTTGAACGCTGGCTCTAAATAAGTACAAGTATATTCTCCCTGATCTTCCCATGTAACATTACGCAAAAGAAGTGAGCAATCACTCATAACCCTCTTCCACTTCATATCGTTGTACAAAATATACTTCGTTTGACTAGGGGGCACAGCTTCTACTTCTGGTCCTGATAACAACACTTCTTCTCCATAATTATCTCTCCACGTGGGAGGAATGTCACCACCCCCACTCCGTCTCTCACATCTACAAGGAAGATGAGCTGTACCACCCATCCTAACCCTAATGACAGTCTTTTTTTCTAAAATTGGTGTTGGAGCGATTTTCTGAGGCGCCATTGTAATCAAATGTGATACATTTATAGCTTTAATAACTGTCAACGTTAAAAGAGTTTAATTGCTTCTCATTGTTGTTGTATTAGGCTGAAGTGTTGATGTCATTGTTGTTGATTCATCTATTATCCCTACAGCTTTGAGCTCTTTACTTGTATTTCCATCTATCACCACTAGTGTCACTACATTAACTCTCAGTCCCGACTCTAATCCCTCACTTTCAAACTGTGGATTATAAAAAATACATTTATAATCACCTTGATCCTCCTGCTGGGAATTGTACACATAGAGACTGCAATCACCCTCAATCTTCAGTCTTCTTTTATCATTCAGCAACGCATACTTTCTCAATGCAACTGCTCCTAACAGATCTAAATTCCTGCCATAGCTATCTTCCCACTGAACTCTAAATTTCCCTTCACCACTGTTCTCTCTCGTACACTGACATGGGAGCTGTGCTGACTTTCCTAGAGTTACTTCAACCCTAGTTTTCGTAACGTTTTGGTCTGACTTTTTTCCTAACTGGTCTGGGGCTACTTCGTCTAACCGAATCACCAGCTTCTCCTGTAACAGAGTTGCCCTTGGTGATCTCTGCGGTTTCACATTCCACTGAAATATGCCCTGTTCTGGGACGCATTGAAAATCTATGTCCCCAAATCTCCTTTCCTGTCCATCCATTGCAGAGTCATCTCTGGCATCATCAGAAGTGTACACATCATCATCAACGTTGTCCACAGCATGGACAATCTCTCCTTCTGGGTTTTGACTCTGGATATTGTCATGCATCTCTCCTTCTGCCTGTTCTTCCCTATCTTCATCCTGCTCTCTTGAGCCTTCAACATCCTGTCTCCCTACACGTGGCACCTCTTCTCTAGGTGCTTTAACACAATGTGACAAATGATACCACGTTGGAGACCCTTTAACCTGGACAGCCGTTCCAGTACTACGAACAACTTAAAATGGTCCCTCACGACGTTCGTTATACCACTTCCTTCTAAATACCTTCACGAACACCTTGTCCCCAGGTTGTACTGTACTCCTTTTTTGCTCATCAAGCTTCTCCTGCACCTCTTCTTTTCTTTGCCTGTCAGAAACATATGTGGACAACTTTTTATGAAAATTGGCCATATATGTAACGTACGCTCTCATTTCATCTTCCAAAAGAGCCAAACTTGGACCCTTTCCGCTTGTTCGCAAACAAGGCGTAGGCATCCTTCTTCCTGTGACCAGTTCATGGGGTGTCATACGTAGATCACGCAACTCACTTGAGCGACACACCATTAATGCTAAAGGAAGCGCCGCTATCCAGTTTAGACCCGTGTGCTGGCAAATTTTGACAATGTGATTTTTCAAAACACCGTTAATTTTTTCACAAATCCCTTGACTTTGTGGGTGATAAACTGCTCCAAGACGTTGCTTAATTCCCAATTTTTGCAACATAAATTTCACTGATTTATCCACAAATCCCTTCCCATTATCTGAGGATATTCGATCGGGAAATCCCCACCTGCTTACGACTTCTTTACACAAGAACTTGGCAACCGACTGAGCGTCTTTTTGCTTGGTTGGACAGGCCTCCGGCCATCGTGAAAATCTATCCACAACCACCAGCATGTATCTTTTCCCTTCAACTGGTTTTATCATATCAACAAAGTTGATAACCAACTCACGCATAGGACCTCTCGGTGTAGGAATGTGACCAGGAAGAACAGTCAGACCCCTGCGAACATTATTTTTCAGACAGATTGTGCACCTGCCTATGACATAGTCAACCTGTTCAAGCAAATATGGTGCCCAAAAACCATACTCCTTTGTGATCTTTCTCCTAACCTCCCCCCTTGCAACATGAGCTAACCCATGTGCTTCCTGAATCATCAGACCTAATAGGTCTAGAGGCGCTACTATCAACCCCTCATGGTTTCTCCAAAGACCAGTAGCATCTTTGATGGCACCTCTGTCTAGCCATAACTGTTTGTCGATCGTAGAAGCAGCTTCCTGCATCAAAATCACACTCTTAAGCGTAATTTTGTCTTCCAAGTCCACTCCATGAGTGACCAGAAAAACTTTGCCCAATTTGTCCGCTCCTGTGATGGCTTTTGCAGCTTCATCAGCAGCTTTGTTCCCTTGTGTGACTTTTGACACATCGGTTTTATGAGCTGCGCACTTAGCTATCGCTATCTCTTTAGGCTTCATCATAGCATGCAACAATTTCATTATTTGCGCATGATGTTGTATTGGGGAACCATCCGTTTTCTTAAACACGCTACCTTTCCACACTGCTCCAAACAAATGACATACACTATGTGCATATGCTGAATCAGTATATATCGTCACTCGCTTTCCTTCTGCTAACAAACACGCTTCTGTTAGCCCCACAAGTTCAGCAAGTTGTGCAGACGCAGGCTGTGGTATTACTTCAGCCTTTTCAACAACAAATCCAGTTCCTTGGGCTTTAACTACTGCATAGCCAGCACACAATTTATCTCCCACACGATAACAAGACCCATCAGTCCAATACTCCAGGTCTGCCTCACGTAATGGAAAGGCTTGCAAATCTGATCTAAGCCTCAAGTATTTCTCTGCTTCTTGAACACAATCATGTGGCTCACCATCCTCTGAAGTTGGCAAATTCTCGGCTGGATTCACCGTATCACACCTCACTAGGGTGACATCTTCCTGCTCTAAGAGCCTATGATAGTCTCTGAGCCTAGGCATAGTCAATGTATATTTCCCATAGTTCAGAAGATTTCTGAGACTATGATGGGTAAGAATTGTTACTGGGTAACCCATCGTAACAGATTATGCTTTGTCATACATTGAATATACTCCCACCATTGCTCTGTAGCACAGTGGTATCCCTAGTTCTACTTCTGAATAGGCAGTACAGTAGTAGGAAATAGGCTGAGGATTCGTCCTTGTACCTGTCGGCTGACAAAGAACTGCACATGCATATTTACCTCCAGTAGAAGTAGACACATAAGCAAAAAATTCTTAGAGTAGTCTGGTAGTGTGAGTGCCGGTGCCTCCTGTAGCCTCTGTTTGATTGTTTCAAATGCCACAAGGCCTTCCTGTGTCCAGGAAAGATTGCTATGGAGTTGACCACTCCCAGTATTTTTAACCATAGCTCTCAAAGGTCCCGTCAAACTAGCATTGCTCTCAACCCAAGCTGAAGAATAACCAGCAATACCAAGAAATGTCATCATCTCTCTGACAGTTCTAGCCTTCGGAGCCTTACAAATAGCTTCCAATTGACTGTCCGAAATGCTTCTGTGTCCATGCGTTATTTTCTGACCCAAATAAACAACCTTCTCCTGGCAATATTGCAACTTTTTCTGTGAAACCTTATGCCCCTTTTCTGCCAATACCTGTAGCAATTTAATTGAGTCTTTATGACATGTTTCCTCATTCTGTGAGCAGATAATTATATCATCCACGTACTGAATGACAGTGCTTTACAATATCTTATCCATCCCTACCAAATCGTCCTTCAGTACTTTATTGAAAATGTGCGGGCTATGCTTGAACCCCTGTGGCAACCTACTGTACTCGTAGAACTGTCCCTTATATGTGAACCCAAATAAACCCTGACTTTCTACACTAAGTGGATGTGACACTCTGGCTCTAGGACTTTTGTATGTGAGCTAGAGTGTATGTTGTTTTGTTGGGGATTTGGGTGTTTTTCTATGTTGGTAGTTCTGTTGGGTGTATTTCTATGTTTGCAGGTCTGTGGGTTGTTTTTCCAGGTGGTTGTATGTTGTCGTCAATGACTCCCAATCGGAGGTAACGAGTGTCAGCTGTCGGCTCGTTATCTCTGATTGGGAGCCATATATATTCTGTGTGTTTTCTCCTTTGTTTTGTGGGTTATTGTTCCAGTGTTCTATGTTCTGTCGGTGTCACAGAGGACTTCACGTATCGTCATTTGTTGTTTTTCGTGGTTGCTTTAAGTTAATAAAGTCATCATGTTCACTCCACGCGCTGCGTATTGGTCCGCTCCTTTAGACGATCGTGACGGAATAACCCACCATAAAAGGACCAAGCAGCGTAACAAGCGGCAACAGGACCTACCTACACAGGAGTTATGGACGCCTCCTAAGGATTTTTGGACATGGGAGGAGATTCGGGCTGGAAAGGGTCCTTGGGCACAACCGGAGGAATATCACCGCCCTCGTGAAGAGCTGGAGGCAGCCAAAGCCGAGAGGAGGTGGTATGAGGAGGCAGCAAGAAGGCGAGGCTGGAGGCCTGTGGACGAGAGGCAACCCCAAGAAATTTTTTTGGGGGGGCACATGGCTTGGGCGACTGGGCAGCAGGAGGCTGCCACAGGGAGAAAAGGAGAGAAGGCTAACGGAGTACGGGAGCCATTGGCGAGTAGAAGGAGGGAAGTGTGTGTGGCACGGCGTGAAGGACTGATGTGTGTTGCCAGTCCGGTCCGGCCCGTTCCTGATCCTCGGTTGAGGCCAGTGGTGTGTGTTCCCGGTACGGACCGCCTGTTCCTACTCCAAGCACCAGGTCCACGGTGTGCTACGCCAGCCCGACCCGGCCTGTTCCGGTCACTCGCACCAGGGATAAGGTGCGCTTCGCCAGCCCGCCCGGCCTGTTCGGCCACTCGCACCAGGGATACGGTGCGCGTCGCCAGCCCAGCCCGGCCTGTTCCTACTCCACGCACCAGGGAGACGGTGCGCTTCGCCAGCCCGGCCCGGCCTGTTCCGGCCACTCGCACCAGGGATACGGTGCGCGTCGCCAGCCCAGCCCGGCCTGTTCCTGCTCTCCGCACTAGGCGTTATGGGAGTCCCCAGGGTCCAGCATGCCCTGTTCCGGCTCCCCGCACTAGGCGTTATGGGAGTCCCCAGGGTCCAGCATGCCCTGTTCCGACTCCCCGAACTAGCCCTGAGATGCGTGTCCTCAGCCCGGTACCTCCAGTTCCGGCACCACGCATCAGGCCTACGGTGCGTCCCCAGGGCCAAGCATGCCCTGTTGCTGCTTCCCGCACTAGCCCTGAGATGCGTGTCCTCAGCCCGGTACCTCCAGTTCCGGCACCACGCACCAGGCCTACGGTGCGCCTCAGACGGCCAGAGTCTGCCGTCTGCCCAACGGGGCCTGAACTGTCCGTCTGCCCAACGCCGCCTGAACTGCCCGTCTGCCCAACGCCGTCTGAACTGCCCGTCTGCCCAACGGGCGCCTGAACTGCCCGTCTGCCCAACGCCGTCTGAACTGCCCGGTCTGCCCAACGCCGTCTGAACTGCCCGTCTGCCCAACGGGCGCTTGAACTGCCCGTCTGCCCAACGCCGTCTGAACTGCCCGTCTGCCCTAACGCCGTCTGAACTGCCCGTCTGCCCAACGCCGTTCTGAACTGCCCGTCTGTACTGAGCCTGCAAAGCCGCCCGCCTGCCATGAGCCTTCAGAGCCGTCCGCCAGACCGGAGCCGCTAGAGCTCTCCGCCAGACAGGATCAGCCAGAGCCTTCCGCCAGACAGGATCAGCCAGAGCCTTCCGCCAGACAGGATCAGCCAGAGCCTTCCGCCAGACGGGATCAGCCAGAGCCTTCCGCCAGACAGGATCAGCCAGAGCCTTCCGCCAGACAGGATCAGCCAGTACCTTCCGCCAGACAGGAGCAGCCAGAGCCTTCCGTCAGACCGGATCAGCCAGAGCCTTCCGCCAGACAGGAGCAGCCAGAGTCTTCCGCCAGACGGGATTGCAGCCAGAGCCTTCCGCCAGCCATGAGTGGCCAGATCCGTCAGCCAGCCATGAGCAGCCAGATCCGTCAGCCAGCCATGAGCAGCCAGATCCGTCAGCCAGCCATGAGCCGTCCAGCCAGGGTCCGCCAGAGCCGTCCAGCCAGGATCCGCCAGAGCCGTCCAGCCAGGATCCGCCAGAGCCAGCCAGCCAGGATCCGCCATTTAGCCTGGTACTGCCCCTTAGTCCGGTACTGCCCCTTAGTCCGGTACTGCCCCGTAGCCTGGTGCTGTCCCTTATCCTGGTGCTGTCCCTTATCCTGGTGCTGCCCCTTAGTCCGGTGCTGCCCCTTAGCCTGGTACTGCCCCTTAGTCCGGTACTGCTCCTTAGTCCGGTACTGCCCATTAGTCCGGTGCTGCCCCTTAGTCCGGGCCGCCCCTTAACCCAGTGGGGTTTAGTTGGGGGGGGGTAATGTGGAGGAGGCTAGGGAAGCTGGTGACTAAGGTGGGGTGGGGACCACGACCAGGGGCAGAACCGCCACCGTGGACAGACGCCCACCCAGACCCTCCCCTAGACTGTGGGCTGGTGCGCCCGGGAGTTCGCACCTTTAGGGGGTACTGTGACACTCTGGCTCTAGGACTTTTGTATGTGAGCTAGAGTGTATGTTGTTTTGTTGGGGATTTGGGTGTTTTTCTATGTTGGTAGTTCTGTTGGGTGTATTTCTATGTTTGCAGGTCTGTGGGTTGTTTTTCCAGGTGGTTGTATGTTGTCGCCAATGACTCCCAATCGGAGGTAACGAGTGTCAGCTGTCGGCTCGTTATCTCTGATTGGGAGCCATATATATTCTGTGTGTTTTCTCCTTTGTTTTGTGGGTTATTGTTCCAGTGTTCTATGTTCTGTCGGTGTCACAGAGGACTTCACGTATCGTCATTTGTTGTTTTTCGTGGTTGCTTTAAGTTAATAAAGTCATCATGTTCACTCCACGCGCTGCGTATTGGTCCGCTCCTTTAGACGATCGTGACAGTGGAACACTAAAAATGCACCACATAAGTCTAACATTGTGAAATGTGTCGCATCAGGAGGAATTTGGGCTAACAAGGTATGCGGGTCTGGCACTTCAGCTGAAAAATCAGTCACTACCTCATTCACCGCTCTCAAATCATGAACCACACGATAAGTTTCATCGGGTTTCTTCACAGGCAACAAAGGCGTGTTACTCTGAGGATTTTTTGTTGTCCTCAAAACACCTGCTTTCGAAAGTCCTTAAATTTGTGGTTCGATCCCTTGGATTGCCTCATCTTTCAATGGATACTGATTCTTCCAAGGAGGTCTGGCTCTTGGTCGAAGTTCAACTTTCACCGGTTGGGCTGATTTCACAAGTCCAATATCGGTACTGTGTTGAGACCACAAACATTCTGGAACTTGTTGCAACATCTCCTCTTTCATAGGGTCTGAATCCATCTTCGCACTGCAAATAGATTCATGTGTCATCCGTACAGCTTGTGGCTGTCCTTGTCCTTGAGCCGAAATCATGATTTTGAGAAATCGCTGATCTTCACTCCTCCAAATAGCCAAATTCTCTTTCATCGGTACAAAAACAGCTTTCTCTGCTTCTGTCATCATTTCTCCTATTTGCTTCTGCTCATAGCCTTCAGAAACCAACAAGGTCACATGTGGCACACTCTTCTCAATCTCAAATTCTTTATCCAGATAATCGTCTGTGTTTATCTTCATAGCTGCTCCTTGTGCTCCTAAAATTATGCAACATGAGCTGAGTTGAACTTTCTTTGGTTGATGACTCAACCATTCCTCTGAGTTCGATTGGGCAGCATTCTTGAAATACTTGAGCGTACAATGAAATGGATATTCTGGAAGCCTCGCACCTGGCATGTTTGCCACAATGAATTTCTCCCATATCTTAGCCTGCTTCAAAAAATCTGCACTGAGATTTCCAATCCAAAATACTGAAGAAGAATCCATCTCTGTCGTCATCAACAATTGGTAAACCTTTTCTTTTGGCACTTCTACCAGACAGCCGTCTGGCGTACATTTTATTGTACAGTTCAATCTACACAATGCATCTCTTCCCAACAATGCAATAGGTGTATGTTCCGATACCAGTATGGGTATTGTAATTTTCTGATTTTTATAGCAGAGCTCAATTGGTTTCGTAAGAAGAATCAGCTGTTTCACTCCCTCAAATCCGATTGTCCTAATTAGCTGATTGGACATAGGGAGATGTGTAGCATCTTCAGGCCGAACACAGGTGAAAGCAGCTCCGCTATCCGCCATCACCTCCAATGGTCGGTTGTTTACTTTCACCTCAATTGTTGGATCTTTTCCAGTCCTGACGCTACCAGCTGACACCCCCCTTTCGGATCTTCTGGGCACCTCTATAATCCTTGCTCCGGGCCCCTATAAGGGTTCACCGGTCCTCCAGATGATCCCCTGTATCTTCCTCTGAAATTCCCTCTTGTGTTTCCTCCTGGCCCATTACACTCACGGGCAAAGTGACCAATCTGTCCACAATTATAACACACTTCTGAAGATTGCTGGAAGTATGGCTTAAATCTTCCTCCTCTTCCTCTTCCTAAGCCTTCTCGTCCTCTTCCTCTCTAATTCTGTGTCTGTCCAGAAACTGGCTGTGGATATGAAACAACTGGTCCCACTAGTGGTGGCTGGTACAATTGCGGTTGGACCTGGTTCTGTTGAAGCTGTGGCAGTGATTGTTGATTTGGTGCACACTGATTCTTCATAACCAAAGCTTGTTTCTTCTCCTTCTTATTCTCCACCAGTTGTATTTGATTGAGTTTTCTGAGAGTTTCTTGGTCCTGTTCTTTCTGGTTGTGTTCCTTTTTTCCGGTACAGATCTACTTGATGGGCTATATGATCTGTATAGACACCTTTTGTCATGCTTCCAAGTCCAACCACCTCACATATCGATGAAGTCCAGCTCTCTGAAAAATGTCTTCCATACCTGGAATCCCAAGGAGATTAGCCAAAAGTCTCTTAATGTCTCCTATGGCAGACTGTGTTCCCACCGTAATTTCTTCCAACTTTGAAATCCAAGGATATGCTCCATCTTGAAGAGTAGGCAGCTTCTCAAGTATATCTGACATATCGGTATTCTGCAAAGGCTTATACTCCAGGGTCTGTCCTCAAATTATCACTGGCATCATCTTCTTACTTGTGTTCCCTTTTCTTGGCCTCAATATGTATTTCCTCTCCAATTTTTGAGATTCTTTTTTCAGCAGTTTTTCCTTCTGTATCTTCAGCTTCTTGAGTTGTTCTTCCAATCTTCTTACTTCTTCTAAATTATTCACCTTATCCAAGCATGATATGCATCGATCTATATCTCTTTCTATTTCTTCTGTGCTAGTCATTGTAGGATAAAATCCTCTTGAACATGAAGCACCTTTAATCTCCAAATCTTCATCGCTGTCTTCATCTTGACTTTCATCAGAGCTCGGATCTCTTGTATCCTTCTCCTTCCAACTTCTATGCATACACAATGTATCTATTATATCCTGTAAGGGAAAGTAAGTTTGTGGATAGAACAGTACTGGCCTTAATTGGACTGGATCCGGGGCAGCACACGCTGTCGCGTGACGAACTGCTCAGCACCTCCTCTCTCTCTGTCTCCTCCTTCTCGTTTCTCACATCACAGAAGAACAAAAGAAACAGACAAGAATTTAGTCTTTTATGCCCTCACTGGGTTATTTCAACCATACAATATCCTTTTAGACATACCTACAGTATGTTCACATTCGTGCTAAGAAATAAGCAAACAGCTTAACTCAGGAATATTATAAATAGCGCAATAATATATTTTTAAAGTTTTTAAATTTTATTTTTAATCCGTCAACATAACTCTTATTTATAAATTCAATGGATCTCAATCAAATAGTTTCATAATTAAGCAACAGCCACTTAACAAACAGAATACTTTACTCGTGTGTATTCAAAGTCCCCCTCCTTCTTTTTCAGCTCTAAGTCTGCGTCTCCCAGCAGCTCAGTGCAGGCAGGGGAGTGGCATATTTGCTCTGTGTAATTCTAAACTCATAAAATCCCACGCATGCGCAGCTCATTTGCTAGTGCGATTTCAAGGTGAGAGGAGCTCTCCCACAGTAACTTTTCTCAAAGTCAAACAGCAGACAGACCAGCTGTCCCTCCGTTCTTTCCAACACAGACAAACAGTAACACTGAACAAAACGCACAAACCAACACAAAACATAGAACACAAATCCTACTTCGAAGTTTCTTATCTTCACTTATTCTAATCTGCAGATTTATAGTTATTTTCTTATCCATTACAAATCATCTCTATACAATCATAACGTCCTCCCGGGGGGCTCATAGTTTTTTTTAACAATGTTTAAAACGAATCCTCTCTAAACAATCATAACGTCCTCCCGGGGGGCTCATATATTTTTAACAATGTTTAAAACGTTCTCTCAAATGGAGACTCATAAGGTTTTAACCGTAACGTCCTCCCGGGGGCTCATATATTTTTAACAATTCTGGAAATGTTCTCTCAAATGGAGACTCATAAGGTTTTAACCGCAATTAACATATTTCCTTACAAAAAACTAAAACCCCTGTTCTCAACCAAAACATATATATGTACAGTGGGGGAAAAAAGTATTTAGTCAGCCACCAATTGTGCAAGTTCTCCCACTTAAAAAGATGAGAGAGGCCTGTAATTTTCATCATAGGTACACGTCAACTATGACAGACAAAATGAGGAAAAAAATCCAGAAAATCACATTGTAGGATTTTTAAGGAATTTATTTGCAAATTATGGTGGAAAATAGGTATTTGGTCAATAACAAAAGTTTCTCAATACTTTGTTATATACCCTTTGTTGGCAATGACACAGGTCAAACGTTTTCTGTAAGTCTTCACAAGGTTTTCACACACTGTTGCTGGTATTTTGGCCCATTCCTCCATGCAGATCTCCCTAGAGCAGTGATGTTTTGGGGCTGTCGCTGGGCAACACGGACTTTCAACTCCCTCCAAATATTTTCTATGGGGTTGAGATCTGGAGACTGGCTAGGCCACTCCAGGACCTTGAAATGCTTCTTACGAAGCCACTCCTTCGTTGCCCGGGCGGTGTGTTTGGGATCATTGTCATGCTGAAAGACCCAGCCACGTTTCATCTTCAATGCCCTTGCTGATGGAAGGTTTTCACTCAAAATCTCATGATACATGGCCCCATTCATTCTTTCCTTTACACGGATCAGTCGTCCTGGTCCCTTTGCAGAAAAATAGCCCCAAAGCATGATGTTTCCACCCACATGCTTCACAGTAGGTATGGTGTTCTTTGGATGCAACTCAGCATTCTTTGTCCTCCAAACACAGCGAGTTAAGTTTTTACCAAAAAGTTATATTTTGGTTTCATCTGACCATATGACATTCTCCCAATCCCCTTCTGGATCATCCAAATGCACTCTAGCAAACTTCAGACGGGCCTGGACATGTACTGGCTTAAGCAGGGGGACACGTCTGGCACTGCAGGATTTGAGTCCCTGGCGGCGTAGTGTGTTACTGATGGTAGGCTTTGTTACTTTGGTCCCAGCTCTCTGCAGGTCATTCACTAGGTCCCCCCGTGTGGTTCTGGGATTTTTGCTCACCGTTCTTGTGATCATTTTGACCCCACGGGGTGAGATCTTGCGTGGAGCCCCAGATCAAGGGAGATTATCAGTGGTCTTGTATGTCTTCCATTTCCTAATAATTGCTCCCACAGTTGATTTCTTCAAACCAAGCTGCTTACCTATTGCAGATTCAGTCTTCCCAGCCTGGTGCAGGTCTACAATTTTGTTTCTGGTGTCCTTTGACAGCTCTTTGGTCTTGGCCATAGTGGAGTTTGGAGTGTGACTGTTTGAGGTTGTGGACAGGTGTCTTTTATACTGATAACAAGTTCAAACAGGTGCCATTAATACAGGTAACGAGTGGAGGACAGAGGAGCCTCTTAAGGAAGAAGTTACAGGTCTGTGAGAGCCTGAAATCTTGCTTGTTTGTAGGTGACCAAATACTTATTTTCCAAATTTACAAATAAATTCATAAAAAATCCTACAATGTGATTTTCTGGAGAAAAAAAATCTCAATTTGTCTGTCATAGTTGACGTGTACCTATGATGAATATTACAGGCCTCTCTCATCTTTTTAAGTGGGAGAACTTGCACAATTGGTGGCTGACTAAATACTTTTTTCCCCCACTGTATATATCTCTAACATAAAATCTTAAAAAGTATTTAGTCAGCCACCAATTGTGCATGTTCTCCCACTTAAAAAGATGAGAGAGGCCTGTAATTTTCATCATAGGTATACGTCAACTATGACAGACATAGCATGAGTCGAGCATATAACTCTCTGCACAATCCACACAGCTCAAACACAGCAGAGACATCTTTGTTTGCGCACACACACACACATGAAAACCATTCAATCAACAAGGATGCATCCATTCATACAATTCCAAAAGCATGCTTACGTCGCTCCTATTTCCTTTATATTCCTTCCTAAATTTATGCTACCTTGAGTTGCAGATATTCAATGAGAGGCTACTTCGGACATATACCTCGTCAACTATATTCCGAGAGGTAACATGCAATTGAATGTGTATTCTACAATCTCACAGTTCCCAGAACTGACCCGAAAGTCATACCTATTTGCGGCCCATCTTAATGATCGCCTCATTTGAGGGCTTCCGTAGATCAGCGACGTCCTAACAGTATACTTTTTCCTTATTTCCTTGTCTTATTCCTTCGTTCTATTCCTGGACACTCTTTTAATTTTATTCAAGCCAAATATCCCTGTGCCCAGTGTTATCAATTCCTATAGACACTCACCCCCTGTTTTTGCGTTGTTTTCAACGCAAACAAATTTAGAAATTTAGAACGGATTGTCATCCCACAGCAAATAACAGCAAGGCGCACACACACAAGTTCTATAACGGTACATCCCATCAACGCACACACACAGCCACACGAACTGACCAGCGCCCCAAAGTTGTGAGAAAGCTCACCTTATCTGTCGGCCTCTTTAGCGGGAGTCAGCTCGTAAGCCCATGAATGAAACGCTGAGAAAAGACGCAACTCGTCCCAAATCCTCGTCGCCAATTAATGTGGTGTCGAGACAACGATGCTGATATGCTGTGTAGACAAGGAATCCGCTGACACTGTACTTGATTATAAAGGTTTATTATATCAAAGGTTCCAGCGTCAATTTACAGATTTCTGCAGAAATCCGGAGAACAACTAACCCAATCTAAAAATGATTATTCTCCCAGTCCTTTGTTCAAACATGGTATTTATCCTATGTAACATAATATGGGTGTTTTGAATAGACCAATCCCTGGCTTCCACATATCCAAGTCTCCTCTGTTTCAGGGGGCCCCTATAGTAATGCTTTCCAGATGTTTCAGCAAGGCAAGTAAAGTTAATCTAACACACCATTTGCAAACGTCAGCCAAAATTAAAAAAAACTGTTCAGATACTACACCTACACACCGTCTAAAATCTAGGATGGAACACCTACCCACCATCTAGACTCTAGATGGAACACCTACACACCATCTAGAATCTAGAATGAAAGACCTACACATCGTCTAGACTCTAGAATGGAACACCTACACACTATCTAGACTCTAGAATGGAACACCTAAACACCATCTAGACTCTAGATGGAACACGTACACACCGTCTAGACACTAGAATGGAACACCTACACACCATCTAGACTTTAGAGAGGAACACCTACACACTGTCTATACTCTAGAATGGAACACCTACACACTGTCTAGACTCTAGAATGGAACACCTAAACACCGTCTAGATTCTAGATGGAACACCTACACACCGTCTAGACTCTAGAATGGAACACTTACACACCATCTAGACTCTAGAATGGAACACCTACACACCGTCTAGACTCTAGAATGGAACACCTACACACCATCTAGACTCTAAAATGGAACACCTACACACCGTCTAGACTCTAGATGGAACACCTACACACCATCTAGACTCTAAAATGGAACACCTACACACCGTCTAGACTCTAGATGGAACACCTACACACCGTCTAGAATCTAGAATGAAAGACCTACACATCGTCTAGACTCTAGAATGAAACACCTGCACACCATCTAGACTCTAGAATGGAACACCTACACACTGTCTATACTCTAGAATGGAACACCTACACACTGTCTAGACTCTAGAATGGAACACCTACACACCATCTAGACACTAGAATGGAACACCTACACACCATCTAGACTTTAGAGAGGAACACCTACACACTGTCTATACTCTAGAATGGAACACCTACACACTGTCTATACTCTAGAATGGAACACCTACACACCGTCTAGATTCTAGATGGAACACCTACACACCGTCTAGACTCTAGAATGGAACATTAACACACCATCTAGACTCTAGAATGGAACACCTACACACCGTCTAGACTCTAGAATGGAACACCTACACACCCTCTAGACTCTAAAATGGAACACCTACACACCGTCTAGACTCTAGATGGAATACCTACACACCGTCTAGACACTAGAATGGAACACCTACACACTGTCTAGAATCTAGGATGGAACACATACACACCGTCTAGAATCTAGAATGAAAGACCTACACATCGTCTAGACTCTAGAATGAAACACCTGCACACCGTCTAGACTCTAGAATGGAACACCTACATACTGTCTATACTCTAGAATGGAACACCTACACACTGTCTAGACTCTAGAATGGAACACCTACACACCGTCTAGATTCTAGATGGAACACCTACACACCGTCTAGACTCTAGAATGGAACACTTACACACCATCTAGACTCTAGAATGGAACACCTACACACCGTCTAGACTCTAGAATGGAACACCTACACACTGTCTATACTCTAGAATGGAACACCTACACACTGTCTAGACTCTAGAATGGAACACCTACACACCGTCTAGACACTAGAATGGAACACCTACACACCATCTAGACTCTAGAATGGAACACCTACACACCGTCTAGACACTAGAATGGAACACCTACACACCATCTAGACTTTAGAGAGGAACATCTACACACTGTCTATACTCTAGAATGGAACACCTACACACCGTCTAGATTCTAGAATGAAAACACCTACACACCGTCTAGATTCTAGATGGAACACCTACACACCGTCTAGACTCTAGAATGGAACACTTACACACCATCTAGACTCTAGAATGGAACACCTACACACCGTCTAGACTCTAGAATGGAACACCTACACACCATCTAGACTCTAAAATGGAACACCTACACACCGTCTAGACTCTCTAGCCCTCCTGTAGCTCAGTTGTTAGAGCATGGCGCTTGAAACGCCAGGGTTGTGGGTTCGTTTCCCACGGGGAGCCAGTATGAAAAATGTATGCACTCACTAACTGTAAGTCGCTCTGGATAAGAGCGTCTGCTAAATGACTAAAATGTAAATGTAAATGTAGATGGAACACCTACACACCGTCTAGACAATAGAATGGAACACCTACACACTGTCTAGAATCTAGGATGGAACACCTACACACCGTCTAGAATCTAGAATGAAAGACCTACACATCGTCTAGACTCTAGAATGAAACACCTGCACACCGTCTAGACTCTAGAATGGAACACCTGCACACCGTCTAGACTCTAGAATGGAACACCTACACACTGTCTATACTCTAGAATGGAACACCTACACACTGTCTAGACTCTAGAATGGAACACCTACACACCGTCTAGACACTAGAATGGAACACCTACACACCATCTAGACTCTAGAATGGAACACCTACACACCGTCTAGACACTAGAATGGAACACCTACACACCATCTAGACTTTAGAGAGGAACATCTACACACTGTCTATACTCTAGAATGGAACACCTACACACCGTCTAGATTCTAGAATGAAAACACCTACACACCGTCTAGATTCTAGATGGAACACCTACACACCGTCTAGACTCTAGAATGGAACACTTACACACCATCTAGACTCTAGAATGGAACACCTACACACCGTCTAGACTCTAGAATGGAACACCTACACACCATCTAGACTCTAAAATGGAACACCTACACACCGTCTAGACTCTCTAGCCCTCCTGTAGCTCAGTTGTTAGAGCATGGCGCTTTGAAACGCCAGGGTTGTGGGTTCGTTTCCCACGGGGAGCCAGTATGAAAAATGTATGCACTCACTAACTGTAAGTCGCTCTGGATAAGAGCGTCTGCTAAATGACTAAAATGTAAATGTAAATGTAGATGGAACACCTACACACCGTCTAGACAATAGAATGGAACACCTACACACTGTCTAGAATCTAGGATGGAACACCTACACACCGTCTAGAATCTAGAATGAAAGACCTACACATCGTCTAGACTCTAGAATGAAACACCTGCACACCGTCTAGACTCTAGAATGGAACACCTACATACTGTCTATACTCTAGAATGGAACACCTACACACTGTCTAGACTCTAGAATGGAACACCTACACTCCGTCTAGATTCTAGATGGAACACCTACACACCGTTTAGACTCTAGAATGGAACACCTACACAGTCTATACTCTAGAATGGAACAAATACACACCATCTAGACTCTAGAATGGAAAACTTACACACCATCTAGACTCTAGAATGGAACACCTACACACCGTCTAGACTCTAGAATGGAACACCTACACACCATCTAGACTCTAAAATGGAACACCTACACACCGTCTAGACTCTAGATGGAATACCTACACACCGTCTAGAAACTAGGATGGAACACCTACACACCGTCTAGAATCTAGAATGAAAGACCTACACATCGTCTAGACTCTAGAATGAAACACCTGCACATCGTCTAGACTCTAGAATGGAACACCTACATACTGTCTATACTCTAGAATGGAACACCTACACACTGTCTAGAATCTAGAATGGAACACCTACACACCGTCTAGAATCTAGGATGGAACACCTACACACCATCTAGACTCTAGGTGGAACACCTACACACCGTCTAGAATCTAGAATGAAAGACCTACACATCGTCTAGACTCTAGAATGAAACACCTGCACACCGTCTAGACTCTAGAATGGAACACCTACACACTGTCTATACTCTAGAATGGAACACCTACACACTGTCTAGACTCTAGAATGGAACACCTACACACCGTCTAGACACTAGAATGGAACACCTACACACCATCTAGACTTTAGAGAGGAACATCTACACACTGTCTATACTCTAGAATGGAACACCTACACACCGTCTAGATTCTAGAATGAAAACACCTACACACCGTCTAGATTCTAGATGGAACACCTACACACCGTCTAGACTCTAGAATGGAACACTTACACACCATCTAGACTCTAGAATGGAACACCTACACACTGTCTAGACTCTAGAATGGAACACCTACACACCATCTAGACTCTAAAATGGAACACCTACACACAGTCTAGACTCTAGATGGAACACCTACACACCGTCTAGACACTAGAATGGAACACCTACACACTGTCTAGAATCTAGGATGGAACACCTACACACCGTCTAGAATCTAGAATGAAAGACCTACACATCGTCTAGACTCTAGAATGAAACACCTGCACACCGTCTAGACTCTAGAATGGAACACCTACATACTGTCTATATTCTAGAATGGAACACCTACACACTGTCTAGACTCTAGAATGGAACACCTACACTCCGGCTAGATTCTAGATGGAACACCTACACACCGTTTAGACTCTAGAATGGAACACCTACACAGTCTATTCTCTAGAATGCAACAAATACACACCATCTAGACTCTAGAATGGAATACTTACACACCATCTAGACTCTAGAATGGAACACCTACACACCGTCTATACTCTAGAATTGAACACCTACACACCATCTAGACTCTAAAATGGAACACCTACACACCGTCTAGACTCTAGATGGAACACCTACACACCGTCTAGACTCTAGAATGGAACACCTACACACTGTTTATACTCTAGAATGGAACACATACACCCTGTCTAGACTCTAGAATGGAACACCTACACACTGTCTAGAATCTAGAATGGAACACCTACACACTGTCTAGACTCTAGAATGGAACAACTACACACCATTTAGACTCTAGAATTGAACACTTACATACCATCTAGACTCTAAAATGGAACACCTACACACCGTCTAGACTCTACATGGAACACCTACACACCGTCTAGACTCTAGAATGGAACACCTACACACTGTTTATACTCTAGAATGGAACACCTACACACTGTCTAGACTCTAGAATGGAGCAACTACACACCGTTTAGACTCTAGAATTGAACACTTACATACCATCTAGACTCTAAAATGGAACACCTACACACTGTCTAGACTCTACATGGAACACCTACACACTGTCTAGACTCTAGAATGGAACACCTACACACCGTCTAGACTCTACATGGAACACCTACACACCGTCTAGACTCTAGAATGGAACACCTACACACTGTTTATACTCTAGAATGGAACACCTACACACTGTCTAGACTCTAGAATGGAGCAACTACACACCGTTTAGACTCTAGAATTGAACACTTACATACCATCTAGACTCTAAAATGGAACACCTACACACCATCTAGACTCTAGATGGAACACCTACACACCGCCTAGACTCTAGAATGGAACACCTACACACCGTCTAGACTCTTAAATGGAACACCTACACACTGTCTAGACTCTAGAATAAAATACCTACACACCGTCTAGATTCTAGAATGGAACACCTACACACTGTCTAGACTCTAGAATGGAACAACTACACACCATCTAGACTCTAGAATGGAACACCTACACAATCAATCAATCAATCAATTTTATTTTATATAGCCCTTCTTACATCAGCTAATATCTCGAAGTGCTGTACAGAAACCCAGCCTAAAACCCCAAACAGCTAGTAATGCAGGTGTAGAAGCACGGTGGCTAGGAAAAACTCCCTAGAAAGGCGAAAGCCTAGGAAGAAACCTAGAGAGGAACCAGGCTATGAGGGGTGGCCAGTCCTCTTCTGGCTGTGCCGGGTGGAGATTATAACAGAACCATGCCAAGATGTTCAAAAATGTTCATAAGTGACAAGCATGGTCAAATAATAATCAGGAATAAATCTCAGTTGGCTTTTCTAGCCGATCATTAAGAGTTGAAAACAGCAGGTCTGGGACAGGTAGGGGTTCCATAACCGCAGGCAGAACAGTTGAAACTGGAATAGCAGCAAGGCCAGGCGGACTGGGGACAGCAAGGAGTCACCACGGCCGGTAGTCCCGACGTATGGTCCTAGGGCTCAGGTCTCTCAGTTGGCTTTTCATAGCCGATCATTAAAGAGTTGAAAACAGCAGGTCTGGGACAGGTAGGGGTTTCGTAGCCGCAGGCAGAACAGTTGAAACTGGAATAGCAGCAAGGCCAGGCGGACTGGGGACAGCAAGGTGTCATCATGCCCGGTAGTCCTGACGTATGGTCCTAGGGGCTCAGGTTCTCAGAGAGAAAGAGAGAACGAGAGAATTAGAGAGAGCATACTTAAATTCACACAGGACACTGGATAAGACAGGAGAAGTACTCCAGGTATAACCAACTAACCCCAGCCCCCCGACACATAAACTACTGCAGCATAAATACTGGAGGCTGAGACAGGAGCGGTCCCGGAGACACTGTGGCCCCATCCGAAGAAACCCCGGACAGGGCCAAACAGGAAGGATATAACCCCACCCACTCCGCCAAAGCACAGCCCCCGCACCACTAGAGGGATATCCCCAACCACCAACTTACAATCCTGAGACAAGGCCGAGTATAGCCCACAGAGGTCTCCCACCACAGCACAAACCAAGGGGGGCGCCAACCCAGACAGGAAGATCACGTCAGTAACTCAACCCCACTCAAGTGACGCACCCCTCCCAGGGACGGCATGAAAGAGCACCAGCAAGCCAGTGACTCAGCCCCTGCAACAGGGTTAGAGGCAGAGAACCCCAGTGGAGAGGGGAACGGCCCGGCAGAGACAGCAAGGGCTGTTCGTTGCTCCAGCCTTTCCGTTCACCTTCACACTCCTGGGCCAGACTACACTCCAATCATATGACCTACTGAAGAGATAAGTCTTCAGTAAAGACTTAAAGGTTGAGACCGAGTCTGCGTCTCTCACATGGGTAGGCAGACTGTTCCATAAAAATGGAGATCTATAGGAGAAAGCCCTGCCTCCCGCTGTTTGCTTAGAAATTCTAGGGACAATTAGGACGCCTGCGTCTTGTGACCGTAAGCGTACGTATTGGTATGTACGGCAGGACCAACTCGGAAAGATAGGTAGGAGCAAGCCCATGTAACGCTTTATAGGTTAACAGTAAAACCTTGAAATCAGCCCTTGCCTTAACAGGAAGCCAGTGTAGGGAAGCTAGCACTGGAGTAATATGATCAAATTTCTTGGTTCTAGTCAGGATTCTAGCAGCCGTATTTAGCACTAACTGAAGTTTATTTAGTGCTTTATCCGGTAGCCGGAAAATAGAGCATTGCAGTAGTCTAACCTAGAAGTAACAAATGCATGGATTAATTTTTCTGCATCATTTTTGGACAGAACATTTCTGATTTTTGCAATGTTACGTAGATGGGAAAAAAAGCTGTCCTTGAAACAGTCTTGATATGTTCGTCAAAAGAGAGATCAGGGTCAAGAGTAACACCGAGGTCCTTCACAGTTTTATTTGAGACGACTTTACAACCATCTAGATGAATTGTCAGATTTAACAGAAGATCTCTTTGTTTCTTGGGACCTAGAACAAGCATCTCTGTTTTGTCCGAGTTTAAAAGTAAAAAAGTTTTCAGCCATCCACTTCCTTATGTCTGAAACACAGGCTTCTAGCGAGGGCAATTTTGGGGCTTCACCATGTTTCATTGAAATGTACAGCTGTGTGTCATCCGCATAGCAGTGAAAGTTAACATTATGTTTTCGAATAACATCCCCAAGAGGTAAAATATATAGTGAAAACAATAGTGGTCCTAAAACGGAACCTTGAGGAACACCGAAATGTACAGTTGATTTGTCGGAGGACAGACCATTCACAGAGACAAACTGATATCTTTCCGACAGGTAGGATCTAAACCAGGCCAGAACTTGTCCGTGTAGACCAATTTGGGTTTCCAGTCTCTCCAAAAGAATGTGGTGATCGATGGTGTCAAAGGCAGCACTAAGGTCTAGTAGCACGAGGACAGATGCAGAGCCTCGGTCTGACGCCATTAAAAGGTCATTTACCACCTTCACAAGTGCAGTCTCAGTGCTACACACTGTCTAGACTCTAGAATGGAACACCTACACACCATCTAGACTCTAGAATGGAACACCTACACACCGTCTACACCTCCAGTTTTGATGTAACAATGTTTCTACATTCTGTGGGTGTTCGTCTCACTACCCCAGGTAAGGAAAACCGTGAAAAATCCATAGTGGGAAAAACATTTTTACATGAAATCTCTGTCAGCACATGAACAATGTGTTGGGGAGGTACAGATATTTTCTTTCTTTATAATGAGCCACATTTTCTTCCTGGGAGCAGAGAACCAGGAACAGTCTGTCAAGGGAGGTTCCTGGGTGGCTGTCCACACTCAGAGCAACCCTTCCTCTCCTCTCCTCTCCTCTCCTCTCCTCTCCTCTCTCCTCTCCTCTCCTCTCCTCTCCTCTCCTCTCCTCTCCTCTCCTCTCCTCTCCTCTCCTCTCCTCTCTTCTCTTCTCTTCTCTTCTCTTCTATCCTCTTCTCACTTTAACAGACTCCTCTCATTTCATGTCCTGTCCTCTTCTCTTCTCACTTTAACAGCCTCTCCTCTTCTCTCCTCTCCTATTCTCACTTTAAAAGCCTCTCCTAAACTCTCCCCTCCTCTCCTCTCCTCTCCTCTCCTATTCTCACTTTAAAAGCCTCTCCTCTCCTCTCCTCTCCTCTCCTCTCTCCTCTCCTCTCTCTCTCCTCTCCTCTCTCTCCTCTCCTCTCCTCTCCTCTCCTCTCCTCTCCTCTCCTCTCCTCTCCTCTCCTCTCCTCTCCTCTCCTCTCCTCTCCTCTCCTCACTTTAACAGCCTCTCCTCTCCACTTTTCTCCTCTTCTCACTTTAACAGCCTCTCCTCTTATCTCCTCTCCTCATTTTAACAGCCTCTCCTCTCCTGTCCTGTCCTGTCCTGTCCTCTCCTCTCCTCTCCTCTCCTCTCCTCTCCTCTCCTCTTCTCTCCTCTCCTCTCCTCTCCTCTCCTCTCCTCTCCTCTCCTCTCCTCACTTTAACAGTATCTCCTCTCCACTTCTCTCCTCTTCTCACTTTAACAATCTCTCCTCTTATCTCCTCTCCTCATTTTAACAGCCTCTCCTCTCCTGTCCTGTCCTGTCCTGTCCTCTCCTCTCCTCTCCTCTCCTCTCCTCTCCTCTCCTCTCCTCTCCTCTCCTCTCCTCTCCTCTCCTCTCCTCTCCTCTCCTCTCCTCTCCTCTCCTCTCCTCTCCTCTCCTCTCCTCTCCTTTCCTCTCCTCTCCTCTTCTCTTCTGACTTTAACAGCCTCTCCTCTCCACTTCTCTCCTCTCCTCACTTTAACAGCCTCTCCTCTCTTCTTCTCTCTTCTTCTCATTTTAACAGCCTCTCCTGTCCTGTCCTGTCCTGTCCTGTCCTGTCCTGTCCTGTCCTGTCCTCTCCTCTCCTCTCCTCTCCTCTCCTCTCCTCTCCTCTCCTCTCCTCTCCTCTCCTCTCTCCTCTCCTCTCCTCTCCTCACTTTAACAGCCTCTCCTCTCCACTTCTCTCCTCTTCTCACTTTAAAAGCCTCTCCTCTTATCTCCTCTCCTCATTTTAACAGCCTCTCCTCTCCTGTCCTGTCCTGTCCTGTCCTCTCCTCTCCTCTCCTCTCCTCTCCTCTCCTCTCCTCTCCTCTCCTCTCCTCTCCTCTCCTCTCCTCTCCTCTCCTCTCCTCTCCTCTTCTCACTTTAACAGCCTCTCCTCTTATCTCCTCTCCTCATTTTAACAGCCTCTCCTCTCCTGTCCTGTCCTGTCCTGTCCTCTCCTCTCCTCTCCTCTCCTCTCCTCTCCTCTCCTCTCCTCTCCTCTCCTCTCCTCTCCTCTCCTCTCCACTTCTCTCCTCTTCTCATTTTAACAGCCTCTCATCTCCTCTTCTCATTTTAACAGCCTCTCCTCTCATGTCATCTCCTCTCCTCTCCTCTTCTCTTTTCACTTTAACAGCCTCTCCTCTCCTCTTTTCACTTTAATAGCCTCTCATCTCCTCTCCTCTCCTCTCCTCTCCTCTCCTCTCCTCTCCTCTCCTCTCCTCTCCTCTCCTCTCCTCTCCTCTCCTCTCCTCTCCTCTCCTCTCCTCTCCTCTCCTCTTCTCACTTTAACAGCCTCTCCTCTCCTCTCCTCTCCTCTCCTCTCTCTCCTCTCCTCTCCTCTCCTCTCCTCTCCTCTCCTCTCCTCTCCTCTCCTCTCCTCTTCTCACTTTAACAGCCTCTCCTCTCCTCTCCTCTCCTCTCCTCTCCTCTCCTCTCCTCTCCTCTCCTCTCCTCTCCTCTCCTCTCCTCTCCTCTCCTCACTTTAACAGCCTCTCCTCTCCACTTCTCTCCTCTTCTCACTTTAACAGCCTCTCCTCTTATCTCCTCTCCTCATTTTAACAGCCTCTCCTCTCCTGTCCTGTCCTGTCCTGTCCTGTCCTGTCCTCTCCTCTCCTCTCCTCTCCTCTCCTCTCCTCTCCTCTCCTCTCCTCTCCTCTCCTCTCCTCTCCTCTCCTCTCCTCTCCTCTCCTCTCCTCTCCTCTCCTCTCCACTTCTCTCCTCTTCTCATTTTAACAGCCTCTCCTCTCCTC